>NW_018480064.1:650081-758918 GCF_002113885.1 Mizuhopecten yessoensis | reverse complement strand
TAAACTATTTCAAACTTAAAGTAAAGATCTACTTGGCCGATTGAACTGAAACTTTGTAGGAATGATCGAATCATGGTCCTGACAAAGTGTTGTTATTTTTCGGGTCAATCAGAAATACAATTTGGCTGCCATGGCCGCTATTTTGCTACTAAGTTCTAATAGGCCGATCTCACTTAAAATTGGTCTAGGAATGATCAGCTCATGGTCCTGACAAAGTTAAGTTAACATTATACTATTTTTTACTCAAATTGGTACATATTTCAACAACAAAAATAAATACTGTAGACTCAGGTGACCGTTTAGGCCCATGGGCCTCTTGTTTACATTATGCATCTGATAAAAAAACCTGTATTAAAATGTACATACAGTTTGTACTTTAAATTATCCATTTATAAACAGAATACAATGAGGATAGCTGAATGAAGATCCATTTATAAACAGAACACAATGAGGATAGCTGGTTGTTCACTGGTAGTCTAGAACAGCTGTATAAACATAGCTTTCAGACTCCGCATCTAATTATGTGCATAACATGGCCTGTTCTTTATATCAACTTAACTTTTTTGCTTTTAACATGTTTATGCAATGCTACATCATTTCCTAACCAGTTTATATTGAGGCAGAACTTGGTGATATGGTGTTTGATTAGTCATCTTCAGGTTGTCTGGACCTTAGAATTTTTAGCGTAAGAAAACTTGTTTAAAAGGACATTGTAGCAAATAGTGTTAAGCTTCACTTTCAATGGTCTTGAAATGTCCTTGGAAAAATAAAAATCAAGAACAAACCGATTGATGTAATCAATGGCTTTGATTAAGAGGAAGAGATGCTGGGCTTATGCATGATGTGTTGAAATGAGAAGATAGTTGACTTGGTTTGAAGACATTTATTTCCGGGGTGGAGTTTGAGGTACATGAGTTTTATTGTTGTCGGATCATTAAATATCGTATCATCTATCATGTTTTTAATGTATTGATAAAATTGCGTTACAATTTTATAATATATGTTGTTGTCTTTTATGTAGCAGTGCACCAGCATAGATCTAGAGGAGAAAGTGGAATTTCCAAAAGTGAAATAAAACACATCAAATCGGTTTTTGTTTATAACTGATCTTATGTGACGATCTGAAAGTCCTGTAAACAGTCTTGTAAAAGTAACATTTTTCGCACTGGGCACCACCACAGATTTGACGAATTCGTGAATGTGAATATCAAAGTGTATCCTCAGCCTGTTCCGCATAGAATATACAGCGGGCGTGGTTGATTGATCATATCATTTAATTCATGTAGGTGCTCCTCAGACAGAGGTGTGGTCTTGGTGAAGCCATCAAGTCTCTTTGACAAGTGTTCCTTCAGATCTATGGGAAAAGTATGAAGTGACCTCATTGTCTACATAAATAGTCTGGATTTCTCAGTCATGGACTTGTACCCTGCTATGTTGAAATGTGCAAGGCACTGCATACACCTTTTATCAGAGTAGATGTCAGCATTTACGTACAACACTTCCCTGATCACTTCTTTATACAAAAGATTGAAGCAGCCATCACCTAAACATGGGTCTGCTCCAAGAACAGCAGCATACGTGCGTACGTGTAGTCTGCTACCTTGAAAACTTTAGTGAGGGGTGTTGTGTTGCAAGAATTAGTCGTGTTTACTGATCACCAGCCTTCATCTATCAGACGTTTCGATAACGCCGTTCTTGATACTTTGCTGGACTTGATTTCGATGTGAAAGATGTCTATGAGAGGGTTGTTTAGATCCTGCACATACATGTCCACTTCAGGGAATTGTATCCGACTCATTATGGTAACAAAATCGTGGAATTTGAATACCTTTGCCCATACAATAGTCCTGGCCAATCTGTAGTTCTCGTAGTAGTCGGTGATGGTGCCTGGGGTCACAATAGGCGATCCTTCGAGGATCTCTAACATTTTACTGGAGCTATGCAAAATCACAGGTAAGCAATCTGGATAAAAGCTCTCATTTCTCTTCTCTCCTGTTTCAAGAATCGTTTTGGCAGCCTCCACATTATCTGTAAAGATATTCAATATATTTGTAATTATTTTTCATTAATTTTCTTGAAACTGATTTCTGCAATTTTTTTTTTTTCAGCATTCGAAGTTTTGTTTCGACTTGAAGATTAAATTGTATCCTTAGATGTTTATGCAGTGGTATTTTTTGTCTGTGTGTATTGGTATATGAGCTTTCCTCCACGAGCGTATAGTTTACATTCCATATATAAAACGTAGTTACCTCTGATTTCAAAAATCATAAATCAGTAAAATATTGTCATGGTACCTTTTATCATACGACAGTAATTAGTCTTATTGTGTTAAAGTAAATCAGTACTGTCAAAACAAAAAGTTCCGTATTTGAATAAAATAAAAATCCGAAGTACATGACTCCATTATGAAAAAAAAACCAAGAGGATGTACTATATTACGTTTAGTATGCAGTTACAGATCCACAGCTGCTTGTAACAGTTGATCTAGAGTAAACAGACGCTTTTTAATCACCAGTTGTAAAAGCTTTGTGGATGGTTTTTCCATTACTACCTGGAGTATACTCTCTGATGTAGCTATATCAAGAAGTCTTTCGAATGAATCGTGTCTATTGATGAAGTATCGCAACACTTTCTCGGAGTCCGCTCTGAATGCTTCAGATATCATTTCCGATATTAGTGGAATGGTTTCAAGAGGGGAGTCAGATCTATAGCTGTTTTTCTCTTGTGCGCGTAACAGGATGGCAAGTGCTTTTACGTTATCGTGGCGTATCGCAAGTGAGAAATACGAATTATCGTTGGACATTTATTGGACACGTTTTTGGAAGCCATACATATTTGCAGGAAGTTGTTGTTGGAGAGACATCGCAGGGTGTTGTATTGCCTGTGTAAGACGGAGATGTACAGATCTGAGAGCTTCCTTCGGTGTGTGAAAAACACATCTGGAAGGTAAGGATTGAGGTGCTTCAGACTGTACCTAAGTGCCTTCAAGTAACCACGCGCTGACAGTACATGAATTGGGTAGACCCAAGTAACACCGGAGGACTCACAGAAAGTATGATCTCTAACAAATACACCAAATAACGTTTTCCGTTCATCGTGGGTAGCAATCTTTAAGTCGGGATATTTGTCGTTCTTGAAAATATTAGAAGTTTCTAATTCTAGCTGCTTCACGTGCTCGCAATGGCCTACCGCTATATTGGTTCTTTGCTTTTCTATGTAGTCCTGTGTTGGTGTCGTCTTACTTGTTGGCCTCATCTCCTCGTACAGATTACTGCAATTACAGCTGCAACCTGGAAAATCAACCATAGAAAAGTCTTGTTATTTTTCCACAAACTATCAGCCTAATACTATTCCGGGTCACGGTATTAGATCGGTAAGTGATCGATGTGCCCAGATTGACAATGATGTGTCAAAAGTTGCTGATAATGGGAGAAAATGATAGAAAATATTGATTTATTTACAATTTGTGCAGTAGACTTATTTAGATTCTTCAGTGTCTTAAGCAGGTGACACCGAAGTAACCGGATACTGACACCACAATAGTCGCCTTTTACAGGTATATGCATGGTTCTAGTTTTCTCAAATTCAACTTCTATCATCCACAACAATCTCAACTAGCCGAGCTACCAACGGTTTATCATTATATAATGATTTACCAAATGTGTGCAACATAATCCCTAGTTATTGTAGTTATTGACAAACAAGTGCTACATATTAACCTCTTTCCCCGTCCTCATATGACCCTGGTTGTTGCAAGGACGCTAGACCACTAACAAGCAAAATACTGGAAGGAACAGAACGATGAGTTATCACAACCCCGTATATAGCATAAGTTATAACCATATGCGGGAACACGGAACCACATGTTACTCTAGATTATAGACAAATGAGTGTACCACAATTTAACGTACCTGTCTTCAACCCAACTGGTGCGTAGAGAAGACATTGGTTTTCTTTGAGAACATTTTTAATTGCTGTGTCGCTCTTTGTCCACAAAAAAGTAGAACCACGCAGAGGCAACTCCACTAAGTAGATTACTCTGTATCATTCCACCTAGATATCGAAATATAGGTCGTAAATCAATGGATAAACTACATATAAAGACATTAATATCGAGATAGCTCAAGTAAGAAATCGGTCGATGAAAATATTGCACTTGCAGCCTCCCAAAACAAACATGCATACACTACACGCATGGGAGGCCGTCCTTAAATTACCATAGCTGTTGATAGGACGGTAAACAATACTAAACCAAACCAATCACTGAAAAAGTAGTTTATATTGAAACCCTAAACTAAATTGAATTGGGATATATTCTTCCATTTTGACTCCATGTGATACAAAATTCACAAAGATGACAGTTTCCTCTTGTATCATTATAGTAGATGCTATTCGTTTTGTGTTGCTAGATTTTTAATTTTTGACCACGTTCATCAGATGTTGCGCCGTTCTAATCACCTTTGATCGTTGTTCTCTAAACAATTATTGTTATCGCTGTTTTTGAAGAAGTACTCGACGGGTCTTTCTTAAAATTTATATATTTGGATTCCTCTTGTTCCGTCGTTGTGTACGTTTCATTTTGAGACTGATCGTAAGAACAAGATTGCTGACAGGCTAACATCTTCGTTTTGACATTCAAGTTTGTTGTCGCTATTTCTCAAGAAAAACTGGAGAAGTCTTTCTTAAATTTTATTAGTAGTAATCCATTGGTACTATTTTGTACAAGAAGACGATGGCTGCAATCTTGGATTTGGGCAGTCTAAGATTATTATTGCAATTTTCTCCCAAATTAAGTTGTAACTAGTTTTTACGTCTAGTCTCCTGTATCTAAGTTTATAGTTTCTGGTATCCATGATGGAAAACTCTAGTATTTAGGAGAAAACCCAATCTCTAGTCTCAGTCGTAGGTCTAGTCTTTAGTATTTAGGATGTATGTTCAGTCAGTTGTAACTAGGTTTTGATGTCTAGTCTCGACTATCTGGGTTCTGGGTCATGTGTGTGTCATACTTTCACCTTTCTATATACCAGGTGGTAGACTCCGTCAGCGGATTTCTTATCCCCCGAGGTTTGACGTTACCTTGGTAGCCACTCCGTCAGTGGATGTCTTGGCCCCGAGGTTTGACGTAACCTTAGTAGCCACTCCGTCAGTGGATGTCTTGGCCCCCGAGGTTTGACGTTACCTTGGTAGCCACTCCATCAGTGGATGTCTTAGCCCCCGAGGTTTGGCGTAACCTTGGAAGCCACTCCGTCAGTGGATGTCTTAGCCCCGAGGTTTGACGTTACCTTGGTAGCCACAGTTATCTCTGTCGAGTAGTAGCACTGTTCATAATATACAATTCCTCGTGTCAATTTACAATCGACCAATACGTCTCCAATTTCTGAAATTAATACAATTAAGAGGTTTTATGCACCTCCCTGCTTCAACTGCCATTTTAAAGCCCAATTTGGATTTCAATCTTTTTTTGCTTCTAGCATCACTGATGAATCCTCGGAGAACGAAACGGTTGTATGGCTCGGTGTAATTCATATTTGGCATACTATATTACCAAAGTTTAGGTGTAATCACAAGTGTGTGTTTCTTACGTTTACCAGTCAAGTATCTAGGTTTTTGGTCGTCAACAATCTTAAACATCTAAAATCACGGAAGACATTAACATCTGAAAGGTAGAGATCACAACCATCGTCAAATGTCTTAACCCAAGGCTAAATTGTTCATTGGTCTGAAGGACTAACCATCCTTTAGACCAATGAACAATTTAGCCTTGGGTTGATTCGCGATTTCACAGCCTTCCACGTACGATGGTTAACAATCGTACGTGGAAGGCTATTGAATCGCGAATCAACCTTATGATGAAACCATTTCACACAGACGGGATAAATAAATACAAAATTTCATATTATTCAGTTAAAAGAATGTGTTGTATACAGCGTGTGCTGCACAAAGACACTGACTCATCAGTTGGGAGCCGCCAATCAAGAAGCGTTTCATCCTTCAATCCCAGGACACCCTCCGGGCAGTGGAACCGCAGCGCTGACCAGGCACTACGAGTCAATGGTAAGCTGCCAGGTCTTCCCCTCTTGATCCACAGCCAACTGGATGCTTTCTCTGCTGACTGTCTAAATTACTGTTGAAACAGGGGTGTGTGTGCGTTAACCAAAATAGTTGTGAGAGCGGCAATGTTCTGTTCTTGGCCCACTTTTGATATAAGTATAGGTGGGCAACAAGGTTCTATTCTTTGGCCAATTTTGATATAATTACAGGTGTGCAACATTAGGTTCTGTTCTTGGTCCACAGTTGATAGATGTAAAAACATACACAGTAGATTGCACCTTTAAATTTACAATTTGCCAAAAAAGTGAATTACACTGCAACTGACACCCTCCGGGCGCTGGAACCACAGTGCTTATCAAGCACTACTGCTCTGTTGTTAACTGCCAGCCCTTCTCCTTGATCCACAGTCAGCTGGATGTTGACTGTCCAAGTCTCCCAACAACTCGCTTTCTCTCGCCTTCTTTGATCCCTATGGCACTTTTTGCAGATTGCGCGGGGAATCCTCTGGCGCTAAGCTCAATCGGAAAAAACCATGTTTTCCAACCGCAGCTTCTGCACTGGTCTAAAAGTTCAGTTTACTTGGCATTTTCCACTCATATGCCATGCCGCACCTCGACTTCCATGGGACAGTCTTTAGCAGACCATATTACAATGTCTGTCCTCTGTGTGGTCTAGACAATCTCTGGGAAGACCGACGTCTTTTCTAAGTCGACCCCCATCTCTCGCTGGTCGGACTCGTCTAGGATCGAAGTGGTGATTGAAGCTGGTTTCATGCTTGTCTCTCCTGCCTTGACGAAATCGATCATGGTTGGTGCTCTCTTCTTTCTAGTTTTTTTCTTCCTTTGCTAACGCTGCAGTGAGTCTGCTAACTCCCTAAGGACTGTGTCATGCCTCCACATGTATCGACCATGTGTCAGTGAATTATGGCGCGATGACAGGACATGTTCCATGGTACCTGGCTTGTCACAGAGTTGGCAACTAGGGTCATCCACTAAACCCCATCTGTGGAGGTTGGATGGAGATGGCAACAGATCATAAACTGATCTCAAAAGAAATTTGAGTCACAGTGGCTCGTACTGCCGAATGTCTGACCAAGTTAGCCTCCGCTCTGTTGTTGTCTGGTATGTCTTCTTCCTACACCTGGAGGTTGAATCTTTGTGTGACATTTCCCTTTTTGATTACCAGGCTCCTCGCCTTTTTTGGTTTGAACTTCATTCTTGCCCATGTCGCAGTTGCTCGTACTGCCAAATGTGTGCCCAAGTCAACTTCCGCTCTGTTGTGCTCCACTGGTTCCATGCAAATTGTCCTCCCATTTCGACTGATCGAGCTCGTCTGTTCTCTTCTTCAGTTTCTCTTAACTCCTTATGTATCATCTGGCTCTTTTCCCCTTTGGCTTGCCGAACGCTAGCGTTGTGGTTTGGACACACCAAGTCCTTGTCTTCCCTCCGTTGTTGTCCCGTCAATGTCTTTGTGCCTCAGTCTGCATTGGGACACTGCCTGTCTTGCTGAACATTCACCTACTGTACGTTGCTCTATGCTTGTCCTCCGGATCATGTCGTCTGATGATTTTTTCAATGTCACCACAAATCCTTCGCAACCTTGTACTCTTCCAAAACTGAGGATATTGGGAGTTGTAACTATTTGGTTCTTCCATAGAGACCTATCCTGGTGAAACTGAGTCGGACAACAAGCCCTCTACGAAGGTATCTACGATGGTTCTTTCAAGGCCTTCCCCAGTAGAGATTGCTATCTCATATAACATGAGGGTCCACATGAGTCTTGGCAACAATCAATGTTGAAATAGACATGCCTTAAATTTGCCAGGGAGAGATGTCTGATCTATTTGCTTTAGACCATCCTGGAGTTGGTTCTTGACGCGGCTGTCATTCAGATGGAGGTTGAATATTTGTCTGACATTCCCGTTCTTGATTGCCAGGCTCCTCGACTTCTTTGGTTTTGACTCCATTCTTGCCCGTGCTACTCTCTCATCCAACGCTGAGAGAATCCAACGAGCTTGCACGTGTGTCGTTGTAGTTATGGTCAGGTCATCCATGTTCCTCTGTTAGAAGGTAGGCAAATCTCTGAGACTGTCTTTGATCCTCTGCTTTGCCTCTTTGCTGCGTGGATTATCAAGTTCATCCCCACCACAAATAACACAACTGAAATAGTTCAGCCAGGTTCTATTCCCTTCTCGAGCTTCTTTTATGGTGTTGAACTTTCACCTACAGCAAACCGCAGTTGAATGCAACTGAAGTACCAACTGATGATCCCTTGAACATGGTCTGTGATGTGTTAGTGCTTCAGTGCGGTCTCCATAAGCTTGTGTGGTATGGAAACATAAGCGTTGGCGAGGTTTAGTCAGACAGCTGTGACGTCGTTGTGTTTTACCCTAGCCTCTCTGATGATTTGACTGATGGCACTTGTGTTCCACGCATCCCGAAAAACCTGGTACTCCTCCTTTTTGCAATGAGGTGTCAATGTACTGGTTTGATCTCAGGTAAGTTGTCATTCGTTTGGCCAGCAAAGCAAGTTGAGTATGGAGATGGTTCTGCATTGTGCAATGTTCTTTGTGCCCTTTTCCTTTGGTGTAAATTTTCGCTCTGCCTGTTGCCAACAATCTGGTACTTTGCCTTTCCATCTTAAATACCTTATATGGAATACCATTTGGACCTGGTGCAGACCCTATTCTTGCCCTCTTCACCACTTCGGTTACCTCTTTCAGTGAAGGTTCCTTTGTGTCAAGTAGAGTGGTCGGCTGTACTACTGGTTCAATCCTATGGCAGTTAGTTACCCAATGGGACGTTGCGTGCGTTTCCGTCAGAAACTACGATTTCTCCCATGCTGCTCTTTATCTTGCCTGATTTCTCTTTATCAGGTATATTTTTGGAGAACTTGAATAGATTTGAAATGAACTCAGCTCGACGCTTGGCTCTTTTCTTCCTCTTGTCACGCAGCTGTTCTGGTTTGCGAAGGCTTATAAGTTGTGCCCTCTGGGTATCTCTTAATTGCCGCAGTCCTGACTTCTCTTCTTCCCAGGCCTCTCCATAACTCTTTCAGTTCACACATGATGTCCTTGATCTGCAGCTGCCTTCTGTTTGTCCGTCCAGTTGTTTTTGCAGTTTTCTGAATGATCTGTCCAAATCTTTCTTTCCCGACGGTGTAAACTAGTCTTGTTAAGGATTCCATTTTTCGTTCAGCTGTCTCTTGAAATGTTGTCTCAAGTATTTCATGAAGGTCTTCATCTAGATCTTCTCAGACTTTCTTGTCTGCAGTCTTCGGCCAGAATATTCATGGCTTCCTTGGCAATCCATCCTTGTGAGCTGCTGTAAAGGTTGCGTGCAGAAAGTCCGAGTTTGTATCTGGGTCACTCTGCATTTCTATTAAAGCTGATTGTGGTTCATCATTATCAAATACTTCTCCTTGAACCTCCATTTCTGACTTATGTGTGTTCATAGTAAGCTCCACAGTCGCCGAGAGGTCCCAAGTACTGTGGTTTTGTTCCTGACTAGGATCCTCCATCGTCTCAGACCAGATATAAAACCTGAGCGTTGCTGCCGACTTGCCATGCGCCCACACAGTTTTTGCTTGATGGATGTGCAAGCTCTAAAGGTTCTTGGAGACCTTACTGCACCTACATTTCGTTTCAGCTTTCCTTCCAGTCAAAGTCGATTGGATAAGCCGTGTCGTTACTGTTGCATCCATCCTATTGAGTCTTTCATCCTTCCCCCTCTCGGAAGACTGATGGTATTCATCTGTAATGGAGTCTGTAGGTGAATAATGGGTGTCCTCTCACGGAGACTGCAATCTGGGATGCTACCCCTTCTTGCCTCTGGCCAGTTTGTTTATTGTCACCTGTCTTTCCAGTGTCACCAATCTATTCTTGGTTGCCATCTAGTCTTTCCTAGAATCCACCGGGTTTCCCAGAAAGGTAAGGTGTTGTATACAGCCTGTGCTGCACAGAATATTTATATTTCTTGAAAAACAAATAATAAAGTCACTATTTGATATGTACCATATATTTAATGTACAAAATAACATATGCAATCGATATACAGATAAAAAGATGTTTAATTATATACCTGTTATCAGGTTTTGGAATTAAAATATGTACCCGCTTGGCGCCATCAGCTAATGGATTAAAAAAAATACTCAAGGTAAAACAATCATAAAATCAACTGTATTCATTTTTATATTCATTATGCATCAACAAGCTTTTGCAAATTAATCAATCTCCATTCAAGACACAATATAAATTTAATATATTCGTTGCTTTATGCTGTCGTACTTTCAAAACACATTTTGTTTACCAAAGTGCAGCTTGAAATCTTTCTAATTCCAAGCATTTAATATTTAATTATAATCCAACTTGTAAAGAAATGACGAACAATGCAATGCAAAACGAAATCCATGTATCATAGCTTAATGGTGATATTGCCAGACAGAGCTAAAAAAGAGTTATTCACACTTTAGTATAAGCAAATAATACATTGTATTACACCAAACACATTTAGAGAACAATATGTTAATCTACAGTAAACAAGGCAGTGTTATTTCAGTGAACAGACTATAGTATAGTTTTGTGATATATATAAATAAACATGTATCTCGATTCTCCCATCAACGGCCATATATACGTAGCACATTCACAAGGGATGCAGAGCTCGCTATGATTATCACGATTTCCGTGATAGATGTTAACTACTGACCGACAAACTTACAGTATAAGGTTATGAGAAATTCAGGTTGATGAAGACCATTGGTAAGTTTTAAGGTCTCCATCGTGACTTCGCTGGGAAACTATTATATTTCTTTGTGCTATATGAAGGTCCATGTTTCTGATTATGCTCATAAGGCTGCCTTGTGATTTTGTTGCCACTACCCTGATTCTCACTTTGATGTCATGACATTACTTTGATTTCGTCATGACATTACTTTGATTTCACCTAGAACTACATAGCAAATATCATCAACGCCGCAGAAGGTGCTATTTCGGAACACCTGGTTTTATTCTTGATCATTTTTAAGGGTCTGCAGGTAATTTTTCCCTTTATTCATATTCTGCACTAGTCTTGTTGATTTTGAGTTCCAATATGGTTTTGGTCACACTCTGGTATTATCTTGTGTTTATTTTGAATATGCATCAAGAGTGTGGTTTTAAAAAAATATCTTTTAATGGTAAATTGTTTATAAATATGTTTCAATACTAGCACAACCTTATGATTATTCCACTTGTTTTGGTATGCATTTAGTTTAAATTTACCACTTTGGGAAACTATCACTTTACTAAATTTGATATTTTCATATGCTTAAGACCGTACTTAATCTAATGATATGCTTTATTTAGGAATGTGTTTCAGCTCTGCTACATTTAGAAATATATATAATTAATCAACACCAGACTTACCTCAAAAATGCATTAATTTAGGAATACATATCAGTCTTCTATTATATTAAGAAATATGTACAAAAAAAATAGTATTTAAGTTAAGGTATATGTTTTAACATTGAATATTATTTAGGATTGTAAGTCGCCAAAGCATCACTATATTTTGGAAATGTTTATCGATATTGAACAATTTTTAACATGATGCTTCACCAGGTAGGTCAGGAATAGGTGTCAGCATTGATCTTAATTTATGAATACATTTCAGTGTTAAATTGTATTTCAGACTACATTTCAACATTATTCTTTATTTGCCAAAAACATCTCAACCTTTTGTTTTAAAAAACAAAACCATATTAAGAATAAATGTTATCAGGTGGTATATATCTTTCAACATTGTATTTGAAGAACACGCTTCTTTCAGGATCATGTTTCAACATTGTACTTTACTTATAAATATGTACCAGCATGATACCTTATTTAGGAATATGTTTCAGCATTGTGAATCAGGAAATATATCATAAATGATATCTGAAATGATTTTAGGAATGCATTAATTAAGGAGTGTGTATCAACAGTGTATATTTCAATTAAGAAATAGGTATCATTGTTTTATTAATTAATACCCACCAGTGTTGTATTTATTTACGAATTTATATTAACCAATTAACCAATTTTATTTCGGCAAACATATCTAAGTTTGTTATATTCATGAATATATATCAATATTGTTTGATATTGATCTTTTTTTTCTCTCAAGAATACTGTTAACATTGATTTATTTTAGTAATATCAATATTGTAATCTATTTAGTAACAACAATTTCACCAATGTACAGGAAGACTTATGACTATCGTATTGTAATGGTATACCAGAGATATATTTTCATGATAATAATGTAATAGGAACTAATATCTAAATAATAATGTTATAGGTACTAATATCTAAATAATAATGTAATAAGTACTAATATCCATAGCTTACACAACTGCTGTGGAATGTAAAACAGCAGATATATACAAATAGTGTTTACTTATCTTATTACAGCTAATACTCATTGAATACATAAACAGAAGTGTTTATACTACAGTAATATATTCTACATACATAAGGTCTACTGTCCTACATCATTCATCTGTTAATTTCTTTATCAATATTTGTAAAAAAAAATTGAATAAAGGAACACCCATTTAATGGTATTTTCAGGACCCAGGCCTTCCGATACTAATCAGACCTAAGATTAGCCTTTATTGATGGTACTCGGAACTAAGAAACTGTCTTTTGGTGGCATTAAGAATCTAGAAAAACACTTGTTCAGGTACCCAGAATCTAGGATTAGCAATTTTGACAGTTATCAGAACCTATAAATGGCTTTTCTGAAGTGATGCCTTTGTTGATGGTATTCAGAACTGAGGAACAGCCTTTTTTGTCGGAATTAACAATGTAGTAATAGTCTTTTTGATAATATTCAGATGTCTATGTCTCTTTTCATAGAAGTATTATAAACAAAAAGTCAATGCCATAAAATAAGGGTGATGAACACAACATACTTTAATGCCCATTGAAGTTGAACACTACAAGACTACATGACAAGTGATCTTGGCATTTAATCTACATGCCATATTGTCCCTGTTTTGATCGACTTAAATGCACTCCTTTTGTCCATGTCATGCTTGCTACACAAGCGTTGCAAAGGAAAAGATAATAAAATCTAAATATCAGTTATTGCTGTATATTCAACTTTGACATCAGGATATTCTGTTTGAACAAATACTTGTTACTCAAATTTAAAAAATCAAAATATTCTTGACAACAAAATATGTAAAAGAACATTTTCAACAACTAGCACCATTACTTATTGCCACCATTTTACTTTGATATCTGCGTGTGACCCTTTTTTATTTTTCAAGGGTTCCCAGAGAGCCTGTATCAGTCACCTGGATATATAAGCAATTGTGGCAAAATTTTCTCATTGAAAGTAGTATTATGAATATTTTCCCATATCAGGCTCTATCTCTCTGGTCCCAAGGATGCTTCATAGCAAATCTGGTTTAGATCTGTATGCATGTACATATGGTTATAGGGTTGGGATCTCAATGGTTTCATTACCTGAGAATAAGTCTCATGGGGTGGGGCCAGATCCTGGAGCTAATCCTGGTAGCAGACTTGTATTTTTTTCTTCATGCCCAGTAAGCAGAGCAACGGTTATATGATGGGGATCTCAACCGTTTCCAAGTTATGACTGAAAGGCTAACAAAAATGTTTGCATTACTGGTCATCATACTATTTACAAGTATCCTAGCTCTAGAGCTTGTGATTCTCATGTTATGCTGTTTTATCTTTTAACATAATTGACCCCTGTAAACTCAAAGTAGGTCAATGGCATATATATAAGTAAAGTTAAAGCACTCCTATGTCAAGGTCATAGATATAAGTAAAGTTATAGCACTCCTAGGTCAAGGGCATAGATATAAGTAAAGTTATAGCACTCCTAGGTCAAGGTCATATATATAAGTAAAGTTATAGCACTCCTAGGTCAATGTCATAGATATAAGTAAAGTATAGCACTCCATTGCAGGTACATACTGGCCAAACATTAGGAACCTGGGACATGCAGGACTTAAGAAATTCTTTTAGGTTTTTACCCATTACAACCAATGTTAACCTTTCACTCCTGTCACATCTTAAACTTTATCTTTTGATCTAAACAGGACATGCACCGCTGGTCTTAATATCATATCCAAGAATCATGGCTTTAGACCTATAGTCCTTCAGAAAATGTTGCTTGAAATTTGTTAGCATATTTGAACAATGTGACCTTGAAAGTAGGACAAGGTAATTTATATGACAAAACTACATAGCACTCCATCCAAGGAACCTACAGGCCAAATATCAGGACCCTGGGACCCTCAGTTTTAAAACCGAAGTTGACAAACAAACGACGAATGCTGCACCATTAGATCATAAGCATTCCATCAAAAATCAGAAAACACACAGAAATATTCAATAGCTACTGGAGCATGCATACAAATTGTAAATAGCTATTTTGCCATGCACTGAAATAGTTATTGCAATTAGAGCATGCAAAGAAAGAGAGTAAAAGCTACAGGATCGTGTTCAGGAGAGAGTAAAAGCTACAGGATCGTGTTCAGGAGAGAGTAAAAGCTACAGGATCGTGTTCAGGAGAGAGTAAAAGCTACAGGATCGTGTTCAGGAGAGAGTAAAAGCTACAGGATCGTGTTCAGGAGAGAGTAAAAGCTACAGGATCGTGTTCAGGAGAGAGTAAAAGCTACAGGATCGTGTTCAGGAGAGAGTAAAAGCTACAGGATCGTGTTCAGGAGAGAGTAAAAGCTACAGGATCGTGTTCTGGAGAGAGTAAAAGCTACAGGATCGTGTTCAGGAGAGAGTAAAAGTTGCAGGAACATGCATGGAAATAGGAAAAAAATACTTAGACACACAAAATATAGTAAAATATCTGCTGGATCGCACATAGAAATAGTTAAAAGATATAAAGATATTCACAAAAAGAGTAAAATACATGTAGCTGCTGGATCATGCACAAAAAATAGTACATTGCTACTTGGACATACAAAGAAAACAGTAAAATAGCTTCTGGATCATATACAGACATAAAAGCAATTTTAGAAAATCAAAAACTATAAAAAGAGGGTATCATACAAAAACTTTAACGGCAAAATTAGAATCATTCTTATACATGTATAAAATTTACATTACATAACTTAAGTGGTAATAAAGGCGACTGGGAAGTCCTGAGGTACATTGGTAGCTGATTAATATATGGTTTCATTGTAAAACAATGGAACAGTATTCTGCTATGTTATATATCTGTGGATAACAAATAATGGCTGGACAGGTATCAAACTGACCCTACATGACAGGTAAGCTTTAATATTATACAGGTGGATAGGTGTCTATAGGTAAAAATCAATCACATGGAATGCTCTTGTATACAGGTGATTAAATTACTTATTTAAAATGTTTACAAACTTAACAATACACAGCAGTTGGACATTTTAATTCATATCTAACAAAATAATTGTACATGTTTCAAAAGTTAACAAAACAAAACAATTACTAAAGAGACCTGACAAACTGATGTAATGGTCTGAGGTATAATCAGATGTATAGGAATGGGAATTAAAGATCACTGAGTAATCCTCAGAGCTTTAGTATAGATAATCTGCTTGTGTCTCCCTAGATGGAGTTTTCTCTTTTAATTTGAAGGACAGGTCTATTTGACATCTGACAGAGATTGGTCAAGTGGTGGAGCCACTGGTCTGCCATGCAGATGACTGAGGTTCAATTATGGGTAGTCTCCCACTGGTGCGGGGTCTAATCATCAGAATAGTCCCTCAGAACCACGGAGTAACTACACTGCAATGTTTCTGTGTACTCTCCCACTGGTCCGGGGGCTACCCATCAGAATAGTCCCTCAGAACCACGGAGTAACTACACTGCAATGTTTCCACTTAGACAATCCACTAAAAAGTAACAACAGGACACAGGGGTTGTTACACCTTTTATGCATCATAGTCAATACTACATACTCCTGACATACGTGTGTACTATATCTACAACTTCTACATCAGTATGGCTGGTGCCTGTGCTCTAACAAACAGGCAGTGCTCTGGAACACATACTCCTGACATACGTGTGTACTATATCTACAACTTCTACATCAGTATGGCTGGTGCCTGTGCTCTAACAAACAGGCAGTGCTCTGGAACACATACTCCTGACATACGTGTGTACTATATCTACAACTTCTACATCAGTATGGCTGGTGCCTGTGCTCTAACAAACAGGCAGTGCTCTGGAACACATACTCCTGACATACGTGTGTACTATATCTACAACTTCTACATCAGTATGGCTGGTGCCTGTGCTCTAACAAACAGGCAGTGCTCTGGAACACATACTCCTGACATACGTGTGTACTATATCTACAACTTCTACATCAGTATGGCTGGTGCCTGT
Source organism: Mizuhopecten yessoensis (assembly GCF_002113885.1). Classification (NCBI taxonomy): domain Eukaryota; kingdom Metazoa; phylum Mollusca; class Bivalvia; order Pectinida; family Pectinidae; genus Mizuhopecten; species Mizuhopecten yessoensis. The sequence continues at coordinate 742,486 of NW_018480064.1, read as the reverse complement.
GCTCTAACAAACAGGCAGTGCTCTGGAACACATACTCCTGACATACGTGTGTACTATATCTACAACTTCTACATCAGTATGGCTGGTGCCTGTGCTCTAACAAACAGGCAGTGCTCTGGAACACATACTCCTGACATACGTGTGTACTATATCTACAACTTCTACATCTGTATGGCTGGTGCCTGTGCTCTAACAAACAGGCAGTGCTCTGAAACACTTTTCTTCAATTGCATATATATATGAACAAAATTAACACAATGATTTTTCAATGTGGCTAAACAAAACGTGTGTTAACTTATACAGATGAATAACATTTAATGTGATTAATTAATTGCTAATGAACAAAGCATGGCTGATTATCAAAGCATCTGAAACATTTGTTCAACAACATTTCATGTTGACATTGTATTTCAACATCATCATTCTTACATGGTCATTCTTCAACTAACGTACAGGCCTTGGAGCTAGAAGAGGAGCTAAATCATCAAACAAAATGTTTGTAAGGCCAAAAAGTGTGAAATATAAGTTTCACTACCTTTCACATGTATAATCAATTAGTCTTCTACAATAACAATGATTCTGACATAGGAAACAAGAAATAATAATAAAAAAATCACTTTTTTCTGTGTAAAACAAAAATTGGTTTACTAAAAGAAAAGTGAAATTTTCCCCTTTACCTTTAATTTCATATATATCCCCATTGTATATCATGAGGGCCTGTATCTACTATAGTAGTAAAGTTAGAAACAACAGGCAAGTTACCAGTATAGTCGGCACCCTGAACAATACAACTGTCTTGATTAATTTTCTATTAGGCAACTTTTTTTACATTGTCGGAAATAATTTCACTGCCAGAACACATTAGATGGACTTGACAATGATTATCTTTGTAGGCAATCTTTTTGATGTTAGTTGCACCATGCCTGTATACATGTTTTAGTAGAAGTCGGAATCCAATTCCTCCAGGTCAGTGCTGGCTGAAGTTTCGAGAGAAGACTCTCGTATACAGGAATCTCGTAAACTGTGGCTGGATTCAAGCCTGGACGCCAACAGAATCTGTTTTCTCTGAAAATGGAAATTGAAAATAAAAGATGTTGTTCTACATGTATTACGTTACATGTGGAAACAAGAATTACTGGTGGAAACCTAACCTACAAAATACAAAAATGTACTGAGTGTTATGTTATACGAGATTCAATACAATTGTTAAATGCAATATTTTTCATCCTATTATTTCACTATCCATATTTTTTGTCACAATTCAATCCAAACCTGCAGTTTGTAAACAGTTTTGAAAATATTTCGGGTTAAATTTCGATGAACATTAAAACAAAATAGATCTCAAACACGAAATTTAGTCCAAATTAAGAAGTAAATTCTACACAAATGCAGGAATTTAAAGTTAAAGTTCAATGAATAAGAAAAACAACAATCTCAAATGTATTAATTGTATGGGCTTAAAAGTTTAATCTAAATATCAATATTTCTAAGCTGTTTTGAAAGTATTATTGTGATGAATAATGGTAGAAATGAATAAATGGAATAGAATTAGTATAAAATATAACAAGCGGCCCATGAGCCTTAACGGTCCCCTGAGTCCTACAGTATTCATTTTTGTTGTTGAAATATGAAGTGGAGATAATGATGTCAATTTGAGTAAAAATAAGTTAAGTATAACTTTAAGTTAAGTTTGTCAGGAAAATGAGTTGATCATTCCTAGACTGAGTTTCAGTAAATACGACATATTAGAACTTGATTTTAAGTTTGATTTTTTTTTTTTCAAAAATGGCAGCAATGGCGGCCGTATTGAATTTCTGAATGACCTGAAAAATAACAACACTTTGTCAGGACCATGAGTTGATCATTCCTAGCAAGTTTCAGTTAAATCGGCCAAGGAGAACTTGACTTTAAGTTTGAAATAGTTTTTTAAAATGGCCAGCACTAGCGGCCATATTGGATTTTTGACCGACCCAAAAAATAACAACACTTTGTCAGGAACATAAGGTGATCATTCCTACCAAATTTCAGTTAAATCAGCCAAGTTGAATTTGACTTTAAGTTTGAAATAGTTTTTCAAAATGGCCCGCCCTGGTGGCCTTATTGGATTTCTGATCGACCTGAAAAATAACAACACTTTGTCAGGACCATGAGTTGATCATTCCTACTAAGTTTGAGTTAAATCACCCCAGATGAACTTGACTTTAAGTTTGAAATAGTTTTTCAAAATGGCGGCCTTGGCAGCCCTATTGGATTTCTGATCAACCCGAATAATAACAACACTTGGTCAGGGAGTTGTCAGTAACATTCTGATGAAGTATCTCAATGAAATCCCTTTTACAGTATTTCAGCTTAAGTTGATAACGTAAAATGTTAACAGACGACAGGCGACGACTGACGAAGACGGATAGCAATAGGTCACTTTAGCTAAAGCTCAGGTGACTCAAAAATGTACTATAGAATAAAATTAAATATTCACCTCATCATCATAGGTGAAAATGCGCCTCTCAACCCTCGGGGCGAGTTGACACTGCTCCGTTTCGATCTCGTGCACGCTGGCTTGACGCACCAGGCGGCTAGGTAAGTTGACACACTCCATTGACTTACTCTTCTGATGGACCAGGCTCTTCTTCCTGTAGCATCACAACAACAGCCTGATTCTAATTATATCATAACACTGTGGACCAAGCTCTTCTTCCTGTAGCATCACAACAACAGCCAGATTCTAATTATATCATATCCCTGTGGACCAGGCTCTTCTTCCTGTAGCATCACAACAACAGCCTGATTCTAATTATGTCATAACACTGTGGACCAGGCTCTTCTTCCTGTAGCATCACAACAACTTCCTGATTCTAATTATATCATAACACTGTGGACCAGGATTTTCTTCCTGTAGAGTCAAAACAACAGCCTGATTCTAATTATATCATAATACAGTCACCCAATCTCATGTGACATCATTAATAACAGGACATCAGAAAATGGGAAAGTCAATGTTCATGTCCAGAAATACCTTGGGTACATAACAGAAAGTGCTTCAAAATATATTTTCTGAAAGTAAATGTAATTCTCATAAGAAAGTGTTCAACTATTAAGAAGATATGGTTGGGAAAAATATTACAATTATATACCAAATCTCACATGACATAATAAATAATGGAACATCAGACAATGTGAATGATACATCAGAAAATGGGAAAGTCAATGCTGCTGTCCAGAAAGACCTTACAGGTACAAAACAGAAAGTTCTCTAAAAGTAAACCTAAGTCTCAAGAAAGTGTTCAACTATTAAGAAGATAAAGTTGGGGAAAATATAATAATTATTAAACCTTTGACCCATTGTCTTAAGAGACTGTCTGTGACAATTTGAATGGGACTTACCTGACAAGGCTAACGAGACTCTGTCTATGTCCTGACTTGCAGGTTTTGATTCCTTGTTTGATAAGGATAGACTCAAAGTGATTCCGTACAGCCGTACTCAATGTACAGCACTGTTCTGATGACACCTGCCATACAGATACAATACTGTTAATGATTTTATGAGCATGTTATTTTTGTTATTTCAATAAGTTATTCAAAATGAATTTATTTTTATTTTTTGTGGATTAGTACTCGTCTTGAACTTTGATACATCATCTTGACTGGGTAAATTGAACTTTGTTTTCTCCAGATTGCATCAAACTATGTTAAACCTTATTTTACCTATATGTAATAGGGTAAGGACATTTTAGTTTTAATCTTAAAATAGACATGATTGAAAATGAAATGTTTTATTATTTACATATCCATAAAATTGAGCCAGACCTGGTAAAGCAGGACAAAAAATATTATTGAGTCAATGTATTTTGAAAGTAAATATGTATACTGGGTAAATTATCCGGCCTAAATCATTACCAAATCAGGAACAAAGGTGCAAAATGTTAAAACAATCTGCGCCCACAACTTACAAGGACATCACAATTCTTGAAAACTTCATATCCGTCTTTACCCATTGCGATATATTCTTTAGTACACAAACTGTAAATCTGAAAGACAAAAAAATCATCTGATATCTCCAAATGAAAGTATTTTGATGGGTCTCTTTTAGTTTCATATTATTTTATATTAAACTAGAAGATGTTTGTAAGACATGAATGACCCCATGGCCCCATGGTTAACATATAAATAGGAACAGTGACCTTGGTGTTGACCTTGGGACCCTGAAAACTCATCTGAGGTATTCTTGTACTTGATCTTTGTATAAACTTTATTGAAAATCTGTCAAGAAATGAAGTCTGTAGAGTTATGTCAATGAATCGTGATAGGAGTAGGCTCAGTTGGATGGAATAGGATGGGTAACATTAAATGTCTCTCCCCTCCATAAAATGGCAGGAGCATTAAAAAAGTGTACAAGGAAAAAGTATGGCTGTGTCCCACAAACATTCTTACATATGAGATATCCTTTGTAAACACTGTACCGCGACTGATTTGCATTATACATCTAAAGTAAGATTATAATCACAACATACTCAAGCTTCACCGATTAAGTGGGTTTATAAGTTTATTTGACTGACTAGTTTCACCTCTAATGCAACTTGCATTATAGCTATTTTTTTCACAAATGTTTTCAGGTTTTCTTCAGATTTATTTCTCCATTAAAATTTCTTCATAAAAAGTCAGTGAAATATCAAAGATGTAAGAATAAAAATATGCAATTGAAATCACGGACAAATTCGATAAAGAAATTAAAATACTTGCACATCACCTGACATCTGTATTGAATATTGAAATTTTATAAATCTGCTTTATATTACCTTATTGAGGACTAGATAATCCTCCTGTACTTTGACGAGGGCTGGGTCCACTCTGTTACCGCTAGGCTTACTGGGGTCAAAGCCGTAGGACATACCAGACACCTGTGGAAACCTGCCTTCAAGCTTTGGATACTGAGAAACTCCATTTTCTAGAGCTTGCAGTATCTGCTCTCCTAAGAAAGATATAAAAAAAACAACTCAAACACATATATATCTCCTTTTTCCTATTAACAAAATCTTCATGTGTTTGAACAGCACACTTAGGTTTTATTGTTATTTTATGTAATATAATTCACACAAAAATAAACAGGTGAAAAACACACCAAATAACTTGGTAATAAAAATGATTTTATTCCTGTTCATGGCACATTCATTCCTCTTCCGTACATTCCCGCTATTGGTCTTTTACACTACATCCACTTTCAGTCTCCATTCTAACTAATCTATGACTAGCACTAAAACTCTAAAACTAACATAAACATGGCTACTCTAACACTACAAAAACTTAAATCTGACGGTTCTGAAGTGCACACTTTCCATAATACACTGTACATGTGTATGACCCCAGTATTTATAGGTGCTAAATTAGCTAGCATGACTATTTGTCAAAGTGATGATCAGGTGATGCTGTGCAGGTGGACGTTGTTGGTTGATGTAAGACTTAACTAGTACTGACTGAAATTAAATAATTTATTCAACACAGTACCTTGGCCTCGTTCTATATTTAGGGTTTCCCAAATAGAAATCAATACTACTACCAGTATATATTCTACCAGTCATTACAGAAGTACAAGTCTGCTGGATAACCGAACTACTCGGTAGTGAAGCGGACGTAAAACCTATCAATCAATCACAGAAGTACATAAGAAAGGCACAGGTACATAAACGTGACTTACCTGTGACTTTTAACACAACCAAAGGATCTACTAGTGGAAGGATAGTAAGCAAGTCTCTCAGTTTGAATTCTCCCTTGTCATGGATTCTGTCCGAACGGAAAGTTCCCGAGTTCAACAATGCCACATCTGCTTTTGAGATTTCTAGCATGACATCTGTCACTAAGTTACCTAGAAACATTAAACCAATTGTCATATATGACCATCGTTTATCAGTCAGCAAAGATTTTATAGGAATATATCAAATAAGCATGGACTGCAATTTAAGTTATGTCACACGGAAACCTATTTAAGTTGGAATTTTGCATAAAACATAGCTTTATTATCATATCAATTAGTACAGGGAATTGTTATGGATTCAATGAAATGCTTCCCATAATGTCAATCGTGATATTTTACAAACCTAAGTTAGTCTCACTGCTACGTATGGAAGAAAACTTGCCATCCATTTCTACTGCCATCACCCCTAAATGTTCATCCATTTTGCTATCAACTTGTCCTGAAATGTGAAAAGATTTTTTTTAATATTTCCCCTGTGATAAACCCGAGGACAGAAACCAGAGAATGGAGGTAAAATAAGCACTGGGGTTTTTCAAAGCTTTGACCTGGTTTACTGCTTATTATCAGGTTTCAGCAGAGCCTCATCTGTAAGTGGAGTTACCATGTTATCACTGGAAATTGTAACAAGAGGCCCATTGGGCCTGCATCGCTCACCTGGTATTAATCTCACATTTGTAATCTTAAAAGTGGACTAAAATACAGCTACAGGCAGAATATCAGTGTTTGATTCATAAGAACCTATTAAAAGATTTAAACATATGGTGCCTGTGACCTTGAATGTCGAACAAGGACATCAGGTTGAAAGTGGATCAAGGTCATTCATTTGATTAAACTTGTTAGTCCTTCATCCCAGCATGCTACAGGCCTAATTTCAGTACCCTGGACCTTTTGGTTATTGAGAAGTTGTTTGAAGATTTTAAAACATTTGACCCCTGTGACCTTGAAAGCTGGTCAAGGTCATTCATTTGAACAAACTTGGTAGCTCTTCATCCCAGCATGCTACAGGCCCAATATCAGTACCCTGGGCGTTTTGGTTATTGAGAAGAAGGCATTTGAAGATTTTAAGACATCTGACCCCAGTGACCTTGAAAGTTGGTCAAGATCATACATTTGAACAAACTTGGTAGCCCTTCATCCCAGCATGCTACAGGCCCAATATAAGTACCCTGGGCCTTTTGGTTATTGAGAAGAAGTTGTTTGAAGATTTTAAGACATCTGACCCCAGTGACCTTGAAAGTGGGTCAAGATCATTCATTTGAACAAACTTGGTAGCCCTTCATCCCAGCATGCTACAGGCATAATATCAGTTCCCTGGGCCTTTCGGTTATTGAGAAGAAGTTGTTTGAAGATTTTAACATATTTGACCCCTGTGACCTTGAAAGTGGGTCAAGGTCATTAATGTGAACAAACTTTGTAGCCCTTCATCCAGGCATGCTACAGGCCTAATATCAGTACCCTGGGCCTTTTGGTTATTGAGAAGAAGTTGTTTAAAGTAAAAAGTTGACGCCGGACAGACGGAGGACGGACGCCGCACCATAACATAAGCTCACTTGTCCTTCGAGCAGGTGAGCTAATAATATATCAAATAATTCAAACTTCATATTTGAAATAAATATCCAAATGTCTAAAGTTTATGGAGAAAATATTCATTTTTTACAGATGTCAATTAATAAAATCTGACATAAAGTGATGTCTTGTTAGTTACAGCCATCTCCATTTTTAGTTACAGCCGTCTCCATTTTTAGTTACAGACATCTCCATTTTTTGGGTACAGCCATCTCCATTTTTAGTTACCTGTATATATTGGGAGAATTTTTTTCACCAAAATGATGGCTGGAAAGTGGGGCAACCAGACAGTTGATGGCTAGATTAACAAGGATGGACTGTATTTTTTGTAAAGGCATATAAATAGTCACTTGATTGATAAAAATACAAAAATAATATTTTTTTACCTAGCAACTGCCCGACGATGTCCTTGACCTCTTGGTTCTCCTCCCAACTAGAGTCCAAGTCAACCCTTGTGATATCCAGATTAAGACCAGACTCATCCTTTCCTATTGTGATCTTACTCAAGTTTCTGAAGTCTGTTCCACTTTTCACAATATACTTCCCATTAACCTTAAACAAAAAGTGCTCCCATTTAACAAAACTTTGACATATCAACCACGAATAAAAACAATCATACACCATGGTTACAAACTTACCATAATGGTCATATATCAAAATAACTGTAAAATCTTAAATAAGCAGTCTTTTATCACCGAAGAAATTATAAAGGATTACAATTTAGAGGACAGGCAAATATTTCAGTAATTAGAGCAAGTTAAGGAGAAATAAAATGTGCCATGGAAAACAACACCTTGTAAATCAAAAGTAAAATGAAAAGGTGCTATTCTGAATACAAAAACTAAGATTGTTACCATTTCTACATTGTAGTCGTGATCATGGCCTCCAAGGATTATATCAATTTCGTCACATTCTTCTGCTAGCCGACGATCATTTGGCCACCTCATGTGTGTCATAGCTATGACAAAGTCGGCTCCCTAAACAAGCCAATCATCATACCACATAATACACATTTATCTAATAACAGGTACACTACAAATAGTACTCCCCAACAATATTTCTAACCCTTGAAACCACTTTCATCTTTGAACTTTACTTCTGCAATTGTCTTCAAAATACGAGGTCCTAACACAGCTAACATATGTGATACACATACTTTTGACTTATAGTCATCAGTATTTACCTTAGTTCATGTTATTTGACTACTGAACATTAAAATGCAAACAATCTGAGTTTAGCCACACAATGTTAAGTAAAGTCGTTAGATCTATGAAGTTTCTTTATAAGGCTGAAGGTCAGTTGAGAAAAAACTCAAGGATTTTGACCTTTAACTCAAATTTTGATGTAGACCTTGAAAACAAGTCACGAAAAAAGAGAAGATATGTTAAGAAATGTCTTGACATATAAATTGATCCCTGACTTTCCATTGTGACTTTGTTCCTGTGTCTTGAAGATGCTATATAAAGGTATAAATTTCATTGATATATCTTCAGTAATGAAGAAATGATGCCCCAGATGCACCACTTTTGTTGTATGTTTTGCAAAATTTACAGAAAATAAATATTCTTCTACATGTATCTTGTAATTAATACAACCATTACCTTTGACCTCTAGGTAAAACATTGAAATATTCTTGTACAGGTAATAAAGAAGTTATACTCCATTAAGAAAACTTCAATTTCATCTCACAAATACCAATAAGTCTGTAATTTGTTCATCATTAGATTCCAAAATATATACTACTTTCAGTTATCAGCTAAGAAAATAAATTCAATTACAGATAAAAATAATAATGCATGTACCATTCCATACAGTATGGACAAAAGAGAGCAACTCCATAGAAGAATCTTACATAATATTTCCTACTTAAAATATTAGACAGGGTGGTCAGGTGGCACAGTGGGTAGTGCACTCGCCTTTCACCAAGACGTGGGAATTCGATTTCTGGATCGAACGAGAAAAGATATGGGGTCACCTGCCCATTCATCATTGGCATGAGTGTTTTCTTCGGGTGCTCAGATTTCCTCCCACATTAAGACCCTCCGTGCGTTTCCACCCAGACCAACAAGAGTGATTCATATAGGTTGATAAACTTTTTTCATAATTATTGTAAAATTTTATTAAAAAATATATTAAATACACTACCTCCTGTTTTAGACGATGTCCCAACTCCTTTCCTCTCACAACAAAATTCTCAAAAGTAACATCCTCAGGATCCAGTGTGGCCAGTGTGTCAATCCATTCCTCCTCAACCAGTCCAACAAACCCTATCTGGAACACGGCAGTAAACATCTTACTGTCGATTAATTAATTAATTACCACCAGTCCAACAAACCCTATCTGGAACACGGCAGTAAACACCTTTCTGTCAATTAACTCATTGTCACCAATCCAACAAACCCTATCTGGAACACGGCAGTAAACACCTTACTGTCAATTAACTAATTATCACCAGTCCAACAAACCCTATCTGGAACACGGCAGTAAACACCTTACTGTTAATTAACAAATTATCACCAGTCCAACAAACTCTATCTGGGACATGGCAGTAAACATCTTGCTGTCAATTAACTAATTATCACCAGTCCAACAAACCCTATCTGGAACACGGCAGTAAACATCTTACTGTCAATTAACTAGTTATCACCAATCCAACAAACCCTATCTGGAACACGGCAGTAAACACCTTACTGTTAATTAACAAATTATCACCAGTCCAACAAACTCTATCTGGGACATGGCAGTAAACATCTTACTGTCAATTAACTAATTATCACCAGTCCAACAAACCCTATATCTGGAACACGGCAGTAAACACCTTACTGTCAATTAATTTATTATCACCAGTCCAACAAACCCTATCTGGAACAAGGCAGTAAACACCTTATGGTCAATTTATATCTCATATAAAGTAGGAAAAAATTTGAGATTCTTTTATCACATTCCCAAAATATTTATTTTAATCTTGATTCTTGCTTACTATTTTAGCATGACATCACAATGTTACAGAAACAAATATAAAACATGCATGGTAGTTGTATTGTAAATATCTATTTATCTATGTTGTTTTTTATGGATTTTTTCAGCAATGTATTGCCTAGAACAACAACTTTATACATGTATTCAAGGTGTACACCATCCTCGATACTCCACATGTATTCAAGGTGTACACCATCCTCGATACTCCAGGGGTTTAACGCTCACTTGCACTCTCTGAAGAGTAGGAAGACCAGATCATAGCGAATTGTAACCCTTGGCTAGCAAAGATGGGTGTTCACAGGAAGACTTACCAGGAACTAACCAACACACATGTACCATAGTTACCGTATCATTTCTAAAGGGAATGAAATCCTGACAAATGTTCTAGTACACCTGACTAGTACTAGGGAGAGTATTAAACCTGTCTTCAATGTCCATATATAATGTAGCAAATTGAGATTCCTTTAAAAGCTTAGTTACCTCATCGTTTACTAGTGTGAAATATCTATGATATTTGGCGGAATCAAACTGTCTAGACAAAGTAACCTTGTGATCACATACAAAATTGTTCCAAATGAATACCTGGAATTTCAGGGAAATTGAAAAATGATTTATTTTAATTATGAACCAGAAATTGCAAATATTCTTAAAAGTTTGAATTTTTGTGATCGATTCCAGGTCCGGATTGCCAATGGTAATACATTATATATTAGGCCAATGGAACCTTATCAAACTAGTACCTTGAATCCATTCCACTCCATCATGTGGGTAACCTTTCCTTCAGCCAGTGCCTGATGTGTTAGGTTATCTGTTACATTGCTTATTAGCCATGGGAAATTAGTCCGCTTTCTAAAGCTTTCTAAGTGGTCAACTCCAAAATCTTCAACAAAATGCACACAAACATTCAAACATGAATCACACACTGTAACAAGCATGCCATGCTCAGCCTCATGAGTAGAGATTAATTTGCCAATATAGCGATCAGGCCCTGATTTTTTTAAAGTTCGTACAAGAGATCATAGTACGATGTTTATCAGGATTTGCTCTTTATTTTCCTTATAGGTACTATTACCCAGTCCCATGTTGGAAATCTTAACTGGAATCTTGTACATTAACTTAAACAAATGTTTTTGCATAAGAATTGCATCACTATATGCAAAAATGCAAAAAAAATATAATTTATTATTCTTACATAATTAGAAGTGCTGTCAATGAGGAATAAATTCTCATTAGGTTCAAGGGTATATTTGATAAGGAAACCAAGGAGAACATTATTATAAAATTTGAGAAAGATCTCTCTAGTACTTTCTGAGAAGCTTAATAGAGATAACAAAACTTAAATGTCAAAATCCAAGACGGCTGCCTGTCAGCCATTTTTTTACTGATTAGTCTCAAAAGTCAACATGCTCAACAAGAGACTAAGGGAAACCTACGTATTAAGTTTGAGAAAGATCCCTTTCCAGTTTTCGTGCTTTTCAAGAAATAACGATAACAAGCCTTAACTGTCAAAATCCAAGATGATCACCTGTCAGCCATTTTATCTATCTGATCATTCTCAAAAGTAAACATGCATAACTAGAAGCTAAGGATCAAAGAAAACTTAGATATTGTTTTTTTTTAAAAGAAATCAAGACTCTATTGATCATCATCTATAATTATATGTAAACTTTACCTCCAAAAAACTTGTTTCAAGTTAAATTTTCCACTCTTTGTTCCAAGTAAATTACTGTATTTTACCGGTAATATGCCCAGAGTCCTTGTGCAAGAAATGGGTCAAAAGTGAAGGGGATTGTGCTTAGGCCAAAATAAAAGCCTGGTATGTGTTTTCCAGGATTCCCAACAAATCCTAGATTTTTTCTGCCGATCTTAGAATTTTATCATGTACATACTTGCATTTAAGATTAATTTACTAGCCAGACAAGTTCATGGCTACTCAATAAAATGTACTTTCATCCTGTTCTAGGAGTCTTCACCCTATTCTTGGCCATTTTGATGTGCACAATTGTATTGTAAAGTTTGATATAAAGCATAACATTGATGCATGAAAATGAAAAACATAAGTACATGTACAAATTATTTGCCTACTGACCTACCCTATTTTTTACGGGCATGTTACCTGAAACACGCATATCATTTTCTTGGCTTTATTACTACTGGATGTTAATGTGTATTTTACCAGTGATAGGCTTGGTAAACAGTTACCACAACGCATGGTTGACTATGTAAAAGATTAGTTCAGGTTAAGCTTGGCTTCAATGGGTCCAGTATAATTTGCACTGTACTGATAAACCGCAGGGTTTGGGGCAATAAAGAATGAACGATACAGTTAAGTTAATGTATGCTTAGCCTATGATACAACAATATGCAAAACAATACATGTACATAAATCTGCAATTATTCATTTCAAGAATTGAAATCCTCAGGAATAATTAAGCAGTCCAATAATGTGCACATAACATAGTTTGGCAAAAACTATAATTGGTTCATTAGTAAATGTGATGGATACCAGAGTTAGGAATTAGGTGGCAAATGATCATCCCTTCATAGATTAATTTTCATTAATTATAATTAACCAATCAGTCAGTATCAACTCCATTTAATTGTCACTTTGAAAAGGATGTTGTCTGTTGTAAAATGTAATATTTCTAAATATTTTTAGAAGATGCTAAATTTCTAACACATTTAAAACACTTAGTATTGTGACTAGAAACAAAAATTCTATCAAAACTTTCCACTTGCTTCCTTACACCGGTGAAGAAGAATTTTCAAAACACCTATTATGACAAATGTAACAGATGAATGTAAATCAAGGTGCTTATTCAATGGATTTTTATTTTGAATTACAATCAAAGTAACATTAGTGAATACCAATACAAGTTCTTACCAAAGTCGTGATTGCCGTACACGGCACAGTGGACTCCAATGGCATTCAGTACAGGAATCATCTGTTCTCCTTTCATAAATATACTTACTGTAAACAAAAACAAATCAACTGCAGTCAGAAGTATTGTTCTCCTTTCAAAAATATACTTATTGTAGTCTACTTAAAAAACAATTCAACTGCAGTCCGAAGTATAAGACAATTCCTTATAAAGATCAAATGATAATTTTACATGCAAATCTTGATTCCTGTATGTTAGGAATTATGATGGGACCCATAGAATTACTAGAAATACTGAAATTTTCGATGGCTCAACCCATAAAATCAAGAAAACTTTTACCAGTCCACCTACGTATTGTAGCAGATCTCAAGGCTTTAATGAGATTTCCAAAAGATTTAAAATGAATTTATGATAGTTTGTGTGAAATTTAGAAAACACTAAATGGGGAAACACCTTTACCGTTGCACTCAAATCTATCAGCAGAACAAGTGACCATATGACCCTCACTTACATCTGTAGTTATATGAACCCAGCCCCATAGAAGCTAGACTGTTCCTTTTTAAAATCAATTGATTCCCAGGTCCCAAGGGAGCAGGACACTATATTGAGATCTCCTGGTGCAAGATTTTGGGAAGGAGGTGATAACCTATAGAATGTAAAGCGGAGAAGCCAAACATTTATGATGTATAGTCCTGAGATATATCCTTGACATATAAAAGGTTTGAATCTTACTAAAATATATGTAGGGCGATTAGGTGATGGCCTATTTTGATAATACATGAGTAATCAATATGGAATTAATATATACCACATTTGATATACTGGTAGTGCCCTATATAGCTAGAATAAGCTACTCTAAAGCGCTTTACAGTACATAGATAAACAATTTTATACAATCGATACAATTAGCATATACATTAATCAATACAATTTTTAAGGAGTTTGCAAGGAGCTGCCATATCAGGCGCTAACTTCTAGTCCTATGTAATGCATTTTCTCACTAAAGAACAACTAAAAACAATCATAATCAGTCACCTAAGTGACCCAGGTAACATAAAAAAATTCTTCCAAATAATATACATACAAAGAAAAACATTAATTTGGATGCCGGAACATTAAAATCATACAATGAATATGATATATAATTTACTTACAGAGAGATGGGTTCAAAACATCTCCACTAAATATGACAAGGGGATTAAGGTGCTGTGCCTCACAGTGCCTCACATAGGCTGCCAGCCTTGCCGCTCCTCCCTGGGGCTCATCCTTTTGGGGTTCGATGTTGTACACGTCGTTGAAATGTATTATTGTTACCTCGTTGTTGTTCATATTGAAGTTGTATGATTTCTGCAATGTTCACTTCATGATCAAGCTTTCTGTAATAAACAAACAAGGTTTCCCTGTACTTCTGTATATATATATACAAGTAGCCATGACTAAAGGATAAACTCCTCTGTATAAATGTATTGTAATCTGTAGATTACTACTCTATGCGTACCATATTTGTTGTATGAAGTGCCCAACTTTTCAGCTGACAGGATATAACTCGCCGAGTTATTATTTCATTTCAAAATACTTTATTTTTCATACGATAGTATATATAATTGATATAACATACAGATAGTTACCAATTGAGAATGTCATTACTGTAACACAAATTGATAAGACAACAGGCTACGTGTATATTAGTCCTAAACTAACAGGCTATGTCTACGTGTATATTAGTTCTTAGATATTTTTTATCCATTATATATAGATATTATAAACAAGAGGCCCTATGGGCCTGCATCGCTCACCTGGTATAAATCTCACCCTTGTAACCTTAAAAGTGATCTAAAACAAAGCTACAGGCAAAATATCAGTATTTATGATTAAAAGTCATTCAAAAGAACCTGTTAAAAGATTTAAAAACATTTCACCCCTTTGACCTTGACAGTCGAGCAAGGTCATTATGTTGAACAGAGTTCATAGCCCTTCATCACAGGATGCAACTTGCAAAATATCACCACCCTAATCTTTGTTTATTAAAATTAGGTCATTTAAATGTTTATGCATATTTGACAAAATGTGACATTGAAAGTGTGTCAAGGTCATTCACATGAAAAAGCTTGAAAGCCCTTCATCAAAGCATGCTACTGGCTAAATATCAAAATTCTGGGACTCATGGCTATTCAGAGGAAGCCTTTTAAAGATTTTAAACAAATTTGACCCCTGTGACCTTTAACAGAAGTCAAGGTCATTCTATTTAACAAACTTGGTGGCCCTTGATCCCAGCATAATACTGACCAGATATCATTATTGTAGGCCTTATGGTTATTCAAAAGAAGTTGTTAAAAGATTTTAACATAATTCAAGGTCATCTATTTGAACAAAAGCATGCTACTGGTCAAATATCATCACCCTGGGCATTTTGGTTATTCAGAAGAAGTTGTTTAAAAGTTTTTAACAAATTTGACCCCTGTGACCTTGACAATTGGTGAAGGTCATTTATTTGATCAAACTTGGCAGCCCTTCATCCAAATTTGCTTCTGGCCAAATATCATCACCCTAGGCCTTTTGGTTATTAAGAAGTAGTTGTTTAAAGTAAAATATTGACGCTGGATGCTGGACGCTGCACCACGGCATAAGCTTACTTTGCCCTTTTGGGCCAGGTGAGCTAACTAACAAGAACTGCATCACAAGATGAAAACAAGACAAATATGAAATACTATGAGTGTACTATACATCACCTAGTGCATCCTGGTTAATATATATATATTGATTCCTTTCACTTTAAGGTCTGTAAAGCTCATTTTTTTGAAAATGTTTAAACGTTTTAACATATCTGACCTATGAATGTGACCTTCACAGCAAGTCAAGGTCATACTTGCCAACCCTTCCTATTCAGTAGGGAGACTCCCAATTTTGGACTTTTAAATTTAGTATTTTCAACCAGTGAATTTGCTTAATTTTTCCTATATTCTAAGATCTAATTATTTCATCCAAAAGGACAAGTCAAATTATGTAATTTTAAAGGGTTATTTTGACTCTAAGTGGTATATACACACTTTTTATTTATGTTTTAATTTTTAGAATGGCGAGTATGCAAGATAATTCATTTGAAAATTGAACTAACATGATGAAACTTCTGCCAAACAAGGTAGAGCTAACTGTCATCACTTTAGGAATATGTTCTTCCCTGAAAAGTTCATTTATTTGAATAATAAACCAGATAACTTTTCATCTCAATAGTCTAGGGCTTATATTATGATATATATAGGCATCATGGTTCTTTAGAAGAAGTTGTTCAATGTGTTTCACATATTTCACCTCGCTGACCCTGAAAATGTTTCAAGGTACATCATTTAAACAAACCTAATATACTACATATAACAGCAAGATATAAGACAAACTTCATTACCTAGAGTTCTCAAGAATACAATGAAAATGAGGAAAATTGACATTGGAAAAATGGATAATGCACCATCACATATACGCTCACTTGCTAACTCAGCTAAATTCAAACACAAAATGAACTGACTGTACATTGATAAGAGGAATCCATTCTGATCCTTTTTGTATGAATGCAGCAATGTATATGGAATTTCGGAAAAAATTGCAGTTTCATTTTTTTTTTAAATCTATTCAATAAGCATCTCCCTACTCAACACTTCAAAATTGTAAACAGCCTGGTCTCTTAATACAGTGTGTACTGTACTGAGGTATTTAGAATACACTAGTACACACATGTAGATCACAGCTGTGAAAGTATAAATGTGACCTAATCCTATTGATATCCTATTTTATATTAATCTACCATTTACTTGCAATGTATCTTTTACTTCAAAGTGAACTTTTTTTCACTAACATTCATTCACAAGAGGCATATAGGGTCTGTACCACTATCATGGAAACTTTAATAGGCGTGTTAGAACGTTGGTGACAGTCATTTACCATATGAAGGGTTTATTACTCAATCGTGTTTTTGACCCAAAATTATTTATTTATTCTACCACAATTATGAAACAAGTTATTTCAATTTATATTAAGTTTTCTTGTTGGCCCGGATATTAGCAAGTGGGCAATCTTATTGTGGGAGGAAACCAGAGTACCCGGAGAAAACCTGAGTGATCGGGCAGGTGACCCCATACCTTTTTGCGTTCGATCGGGAAATCAAACCCGGCAGCCTTGGTGAAAGGTAAGTGTGCTAGCCACTGCACCACCCCACCACCGAATAGTAAATTGACGTGAATTATGATTTCATGACATGACATGAGAAGGAACTAAATTTTTGCAGTGTTTTAGCACAGAGGCGGGACACTTGGCATATAAAGTGTCAAACAGTCAAACGAATATGCATTATTACAGCATACTGAACAACAATAAGTTCAGTGTATCTTGCAAATCATCAACAAAAGTATTAGATGTGTGATATAATCCTGATTTTAATTTTAACCATCTTCATTACTATTTATGTAAATGAATCGTTATTTCATAACAACATTTTCTCCATGGTATTTTCTAATGTGTTCCTTTGTGTCCTTCTGTTTGTGACCCCAATTTTGATCACTGTATCCCAGTAAAGGCTCAAGACTTTCACCGGACTCTTGTCATTTAGCAATTTCGAATTTCAAAAACACAAATCCCTTTCACTTGGAGGGATTGAAACACATGAGGTCCAATAGACATGTCTTTTTAAACCCAAGACACACAGGGTTTCTTCTCAATACCACTATGTTCGCCACTCTTGAAGCATTGGACAGCCATTCAAGTAGAATGCTAACATTTCACGCCTACATGTGAGAAACAACCTGAACATGATGTCACTACCTTGTTATAATGATGTTGATAGTGTGTACCATCACCATTCATTGTAATGGTATGAATTAAAGCCATTGTTTCCCTGATCAAAAACAATAATCGTCACGTTTTTCCAAGAGAAATATATGGTTTCCCAAACATAATATGAACATTACTTGAGAAAGGTGACTCCAAACTTCAAACATTTTGGCCCTTGTGACCTTGCAAATGGGTGAAGGTCGTTCATTTGAACATACTTGGTAGCCCTTCATCCCAGCATGTTACTGGCTAAATATTGTCACCCTAGGTCTCCGAGTTATTCTGAAGAAGTTTTTTAAAGGTTTTAAACATATTTGACCTGTGTAACCTTGAATATAAGTCAAAGTCATTCATTTGGACAAACTTGGTAGTCCTTTATCACAGCATGTTACTGGCTAAATATCATCACCCTAGGCCTTTCGGTTATTAAGAAGAAGTTGTTGAAAGGTTTTAAACATATTTGACCTGTGTAACCTTGAATATAAGTCAAAGTCATTCATTTGGACAAACTTGGTAGTCCTTTATCACAGCATGTTACTGGCTAAATATCATCCCCCTAGGCCTTTCGGTTATTAAGAAGAAGTTGTTGAAAGGTTTTGAACATATTTGACCCCTGTGACCTTGAATATAAGTCAAGTTCATTTATTTGAACAAACTTGGTAGCCCTTCATCCCAGCATGCTTCTGGCCAAATATCATCATCCTAGGCGTTTTGGTTACTGAGAAGAAATTATGAACTTCAAAATTGAACAATATCACTCATATGAAAAAAGCTGATAGCCTTCTATCCCAGCATACTTAGTGGCCAAATATCAAGAACCTAGGACATAGAAAGAAATTGCTTAAAGCACAGACTTAGATCTTTGACATTGGTGACAGCTTAGTGCCATCATGTCACTTATGTCATGATATTAATCGCTTTACCTCTATGTAGTACAATACAAAGACAATGATTAATTTTCCCTTCAGTTATATGGACAAAATAACCTCAGAATTATGCCTAAAAATTATCCACTTTTAAGACAAACCTTTTATTTCATTTCAGGCACTAAAAAAATATTTTTCTGTCAAATTGATGTTACTTTTTATCTTCTTTTCAAACAAAAACAAAATTGTATGTTTTATGATTGGTAGTGCAATGAATAAACTAATTTGTAGTATGTACAGTCAAACTTGTATTAGGAGACCACTGGTGGAAAATTATATTTTGAAGTCCAAAAAGTGGTCTCTTAATACAGTCATTTCACAATAAATTGTCTACAATGGAGAACATTAAAATAGGCCTCTTAGCAACGTGGTCTGTTGATGGAGATACCTACAGGAGGAGAGTTGACTGTGTTCAGCATGTTACATTAGGATAGCTTTATTTATACTGTATGATATTTCCTTTAAATCTGTGATGTGGATATTCTCATCACTCTGGATGCCATAAAGTAAATCAATATTTCCAAACAAACAATACTTACATTTAATTAATTGAAGTAGGAAAAGTCACTTCTTTTTATGTAAATATGATGGGGAATTGATCTTTTAAAATTTAATACCAAACATGCTTCATTTGTGGTTTGAAACAGCATTATTTCTTATTAAGTGCAGTCAGTTTGGCAACACTGTAAAATCAGCTTAAGTTAGAAATACAAAATTGTCAGCAAATAAATATTTTGTAAATGCAACTTGTGATAAGAGGTTTGTTGCAGCTATAGCTGCAAACATTAATTTTGTGACACTTTTGTAGCAAATATTGTCGCATTTAAAACTTTTTTTCTTCAACACAAAATTGCAAGAACCTGTTCTTAAGGGATATCTTTATACTGATTAAAGACTTTAATATAATTTAAATTATACCAAACTTACATTTTATAATATTTTAATTTTTATGATTGATTGTAGGAATTTCTAATGATACAAATTTCTGTACCTGCATGACTATGGAAGTAATTTTTCAGATTCTGCTCTGCACGGAATATTTTCACTTCTTACATTTTCTAGACATATTGTACAAGTGCTCTTTTGTAAGCACATACATGTTTTCATATATATTTTGAAAGCAACTACAAAATTATAGTTTTGATATCATAACGGAATATCATCATTCATGGTATACATATAAAATGACATCAATAATTAGCTATTCATAATAAAAATAGTTTAATATAGAATCAGTATGAAAAACAAATAGACTTCAATACATGTACTTACGTTAGTAGGATTATACCATGGATTTAACAGATTTGTAACTGATACAAGCAGAAACGGGAAATTCATGTGATATACTAGCGTCAGGATATACACAGGATGTCACTTCCTCAGTGTTCATTTATATAGTATCATGCACAAAGGTGTGTGTGTATGTATTTGTGTTTGTAGTTTCAACAGATTTATTGCTACTGACAAATTTGAGAAGTAATAAAGGCAGATCATAAACTGTAAACACAGCCAGCAGTGACAGTTTTCTGTATACATCCTGCACAGGTACTTGCTAATTAAGAATAAGAAACATACATCTACTTTTTGACAGATTTTTTTTTCATTGCTCTGCACATACATACTGCATGTTTGTTCATGCCATCAAGTATTTGGGTATGGAATGTAAACACTGCTGACTGCATCTATGAAAAGCATTCAAAACAACAAAGTTCACAGGGCTAGAAATTAAATTGTTTAACCTGGTTACTGGCAATCGAACCAATCCTGTCCTGCTAAATATTAATGGCGGCAAAATATATATATTCATAGTTGGCAGTACAGGGTCTTATATGTCTGTGGGGTTGAAGACTTTCTTGAAGGAGGAGTGTAGCAGCCTGGAGTTGATCAATCACTGGTGACCAGCTGGTAGCTCAGTAATGTAAAAGGTCTGGTAAGACTCAGTTCAGGCGTCAAATCCGAGTCTTGCCGTTGCATTTTTCCTTTCTTTCTATAGAGTAATTGAAGTGATTGCAAAATGACTGTCCAAAAATGTCATTATAATCAGTGTGATGATTGTGGTCATTACTTGGCAGAAGCAGAAGTCTAAGCAAATGTAAAGATTCCGTGACATTTATTGGTAATGTGACACACAGTGTTTTTTTTATCTGTGTAGCGGAACTGGACTGGGTCGATCGTCGGCGACCAGATAGTTCAAAAGGTAGAGTATCCGTGTAGAGTTTGAGGGTCCCGGGTTCGAACCCCGGTCTGGCCGTGCATTTTTCCTCTCCTTTTACATTTGGCGCCCAACGAAATATATACCCACAGAAGGTAGCTGGTATAGGGTCTCATGTGTCAATCGGGGTCAAAGACTTTGTTAAAGGAGGGAGAAATGTAGCGGAACTGAACTGGGTCGATCGTCAGCGACCAGATAGTTCAAAAGGTAGAGCATCTGTGTTAAGTTTGCTCAGTTCGGAGGTCCCGGGTTCAAACCCCGGTCTGGCCGTACATTTTTCCTCCTGTTACATCTGCTTAATCGGTCAAAATGTTAGTGTTTACACATTTGTTAAATTACCCACCAGCTCAAAATAAAATTCACCTGATCTCATCCGTTTTTCTGCTATTTCTGTCTTAGTTAGTTGTGGTTCCCTTCATATAGGCCTAATTTGCAGTGCCTTGTGACTGTGTACCGGGAGACACTTGTCTTTAGCAGACGACGTAAGTGCATATTCTAACGTATGCTGGTAACCGTAATTATAATGTTGTCAAAACAAGTTCGTTGAATTAAAGTTAGCTATTGCATAAAAGAAAATATCGAA
This sequence comes from Mizuhopecten yessoensis, assembly GCF_002113885.1. Classification (NCBI taxonomy): domain Eukaryota; kingdom Metazoa; phylum Mollusca; class Bivalvia; order Pectinida; family Pectinidae; genus Mizuhopecten; species Mizuhopecten yessoensis. The sequence continues at coordinate 720,774 of NW_018480064.1, read as the reverse complement.
GTGATAAAAAAATGTGAAAAGAAAACTTAGTAAAACAATTTACCTCTTCAGGCTACCTGTCGATAATAATAAAGGCGGCGCTACAGTGATGACTTCCGTTGGAACTCTTCTGTACTTCCTTTTCAATATCGGCCATTCTGTGACGGTATGTTTCAGCCAAACGTCGAAAATAAATCCGTCTAGATATCGCCCATCGTTGAGATTTTTGCGAAAAGTTTTATGGGAATAACTTCTTAGATATTGCTTTCGCATCATTTGATTGGTATTTTCGATAAATATTTGTAGATGAGTGAGGTTGTTGTATATGAAGCTCGTGAAGTTGCACTTTTGCTCATGTATACAACAAATTGTAAATAAGGATAGGAAGGTGGTGTAATGCTGTAAAAAAATAAACAATAGCAGTTAGATTAAATGATGAACCTTTGCGTAAACTTGTTGTCTCGGTTATATTTTCTATTATCGGAAATACATCCAGAATAAGCACGAAGCGTATTATATTTTCAAAGTGATTTCTAACAACACCACTGCGATCTACCATTTAATGGAAAACTGTTCCGTAAAGGTTTGAATAAGTCGTTGTCGACATTTTACTCGGTGGAAAAGAGGAGATAAATCCTTTTCCAATACGTGCGCAAGCTAGACACCAAGGTGATTTAATATGACATGCTAACATTATCATATGTATACTCGTCTTATTGGTGTGTCCAACGCTAACACATGTGCCCCTCATCAGGTTGGGAACTCCCTCGAATTTTTTTAGATTGTTTACACGGTAAAAAGTTGGGAACCTGAACAGAAGTACATGGAGTGCTGTTAAAAAAATATGTACCAGCAAACAGGCAAAGTTATTCACAATTTGTACATGTTACCGCAGTGGTAATGGCACAAGGACTTGTAACACATGGCTGACACTTAACTATTATAAAAATTTATCTTGAACATGTACCAAAAAGGTTCTAAAATATTATCCCGTCAAGAGAAACAAATTGTAGGACGAGGAATAGTGATAAAGATAGTGTCGTCGCTGGGGCTCTAGCCCGATGCTCTACCTCTGAGCTAAAGGGAAATTCCCTACAGCTGACACTTGTAAGGCAACCTAATTGGTCCTCATTCTTTTCCTTTGTTGCCATGATCGATGACAGTTACCTTTATTGGCAGGTACACCAGACACGGGTTCCTATAAAAATAGAGCCATGCTCGGGTACTTTGGTAATTGTGACGGCCCTAGTAAACATGATTTTAATGTCTTATTTTTTTCTAAGAGCAGTTTCTGTACTTCCGTTCAAGTTTATAACTGTTTAAAGTGATGCATTTTTCTATGCAAGGTTAGTGTATCTCAGTATTTTGAGACCATCTCAGAAAGTATAAGTAATTAACCAGCATCAGGGTTACAGTTACTGCTAGTCCAAAATAACTATTTCCTTCCAAAAAATGTCTTGAACATCCTCTATAGGCTCTTTGAAAAAAAATTGTGCAACAGGTTTGGTTAAATAACCTTACCGTCTGTATTGAAAGTAAGTAGATAACAACATGCTCTGTAATAAAAGAAAAGCATTATTTTGAGTGAACAACATGTTGAAAGAATCGGTAAAGGACATTCGGACCTGTGACTTTTGGAAATTACTGAATAAAAGCATGATTTTTGGATAATAAAGCCATTTTTACATTGAATTTGGGGAAATGCAGCAGAGATTTTCTATGGAAAAGGGTCTTTATATTATAAGGCACCAAATTCAATCAAAAAATCTCCGATAGGAGATAGTTAATTCAGACAAAGTTAATATGTAATCATTGTTTATCATTTTATCAGAAATGTAAGAGATCACAAGTAATATTTAAACTATGGGATTTGCGTTTTTACTCTCTTTGTCTTGGGTTTTAATGTCTTCTGCATTGCCTTGTTAATAATTTCACAATGTATCGTGATAATATCAAAATCATACTTTGTTATAGCCATGGCCCCAAAGAGAGCAAATGTGGTGCCCAATGGGCACTTCCACAAGGATTGGCAACGTATGGTGACAACATGGTTCAACCAGCCCATGAGAAAGAAGAGAAGGCATCAGACTCGTGTCAAGAAAGCCCACAGAATTGCTCCACGTCCAGTTGCAGGAAGTCTGCGACCCATTGTCCGATGCCCAACATTTAAGTACAACACAAAGCTGCGAGTTGGAAAAGGATTCACCCTTGATGAACTCAAGGTAAAGTCTTAAAATTAATTTCAATGATAGCATTGAAAAAAAAAAAAAGTAGTGACTTGTTATAGGCATAAATTGATGCAGGATCGACATCAAGTCTTAAGGTAGGTAGCTAAGAGTTTGATACCTGAACTTTTCTTTTTTAAATCCTTAACTTTGTTAAAAAGGTTGACAGTGACTGGTAAAGTGAAGAAAAATGTCAAATGAAAAACATGTATACACATAGATGTATACAAAAAAGGCCTTCATGATTTGCAATATTTGGTTTGGATTTTTAGAGATCAAAATTTGGCTCATTCCTAAAATAAATAAGTCACTCATGGTTACGTATTATAATTGCCCTCTGTTTGTCACCAAATTATCCATCTTCACTAGCCAAGTGTTCGCTTCGTATACACTTCACTTTATACCCTTGACAGGTATAGCCATGTTTTCATAATTCCTTCCACTGCCACCTAGCGGATAAACCAAGTTATTGCTCTTCCCCAAAACAACTTTTAACCAATCTGAATGACCGTTACATGCATACTCCATCAGCGTTTTTACATAAGCATGTGTATGTCGAGGCGGAGTATTATTGACGGCGCAATACAGAAAAAATCCAAAGGCAGCACACCTGTTTTCCTAGGTCATCATTTACATGTGGCACGTAGTCAAGGACTTCCATCAACTTATTTAACACTCCAAAAGTTTCCCAAAAGATCGTCCTCCTATTTTTGGGGGGTAAAACACTGACACATTGACAACGTGCTTCCGTACAGGGCATCACCATTACTGTTTTCCTTCGGCAACAGCGCTATATGTAAGACGCAATTTCATTGGATGCGAGCGATTGGCACTGCACGAAAATATGAAACCTCAAGTTGGGGTTAATAAATATGAACTTTATTTACAGCAATTATGAAACAGGTAAAATAACACATATAAATCACTATAATGAAGGGACACCATACATCATAAAGTGATACTCGAGAAGGGTCTGTGTAACATAATGCAGAGTCTTCAGATCTTATGTCCCCTGAAAGTTGTTCCTGGACTTATCATTTGTATTCAATATGACCTTTATTGGGGGACACTTGCCTCATTTAAAGTTAGATCCAATAATATCATTCATGATTTCATTCAGGTGGCCATTTAGGCCCATGGACCTCTTGTTTAGATTTTTGCTGCTCACAGATACAGTTCCATTGCTGTTATTCCCTTGCATATGCTTTATAATAAATGAGGGCTTCAGAATATCATATAATTCTTTCAAAAAATTAGAGTAAAAATTGGATCTGGAACTTATATATGATGTCAGTTGTTACTAGTCTAGCTAGCGATTCCCAAAATGCCCAAATGAAGAAATTGTACAATCTGTTTACTGATGGCTAATGTTTAATATTACAGCAAGCTGGTATCAACAAAAGACTGGCACTGACCATTGGTATTGCTGTGGACTACAGGAGGAGGAACAAATCTGTCGAATCACTCCAACAGAATGTCCAGAGACTGAAGGAATACAGGAGCAAACTCATTCTCTTCCCCAAGAAGCAGAGCAAGCCCAAGAAGGGTGATGCTACAGTGAGTTTTCTAGTAACAGTTCTAGAAATGTATTATCAATATACATTACCTCCATCTTCTGTTCCTCACAAGCAGAAAACAACATGATATAACGTAATTTAAATGAGATACAATAGAAACTGGAGATTATCTCAGAATCCAAATGACTAATGAAATTTGACATGGTGATATACTGTGTTATGTAGATGTGCAATAGGGATTTAAAAATTCTAAGGTTAAGGTCACTTAATGAAAATAAAATAGACGTGAGGGAGGGGGCTTAGGTCCTATCTAGGAATCCATAGATGAATCTTTTTGAAATTTGACATGGTGATACACTTATGTAGATGTGCAATAGGGGTTTAAAAAGTGTTTGAGGTCAAGGTTACTGTAATCAAAAGAAGACCATTGGGCAGGGGGGGGGGGGGGGGGGGGGGGGGGGGGGTTGCTGACTTGTCAGTGTTTTAGTTGGAACATAAAACTTATATTTCTTGTTTTTTAAATATCTCAAAAAGGTTGGTATAAAAATTAGTGGTGTACCGATAATCGGAAACATCGATTAAATCGAGTTTGAAAAGGGTCAATCCAATAATCGATTTTGCTGATGAAGATCGATTATGTTCAATTGTATTGAAGAATTAAAATTTCAAAAGACAGTTATGTGCAATTCTATGTCAAATATTGCGTAATTTCCCGCTTCAAACCATGTCCACATTCGAGCGTCACGTAGTCAATGTCAGTGGTCGGTGAATACTTCAACAATTAGACAAGCACCTTGTAACCTCAACCTTCCCATCGGCGATTTACCCACATTTTCAAAGTTTGGATTTTTATGACATTTAGCGTTCATACATAAATTTAAATGTTGACAGATTAAAAAAATAACTCTTTTTATAAATCCATGATAAATTCTGCATTATGGCGTGCAAAACTGGATTAATAATGTTTTTTAGCTCACCTGGCACGAAGTGCCAACTGAGCTTATGCCGTGGTGCGGCGTCCGTCGTCCGGTGTCAATATTTTACTTTAAACGACTTCTTCTTAATAACCGAAAGGCCTAGGGTGTCGATATTTGGTCAGAAGCAAACTGGGATGAAGGGCTACTTCACCAATATTCAAGGTCACAGGGGTCAAATATGTTAAAAACTTTAAACAACTTCTTCTGAATAACCAAAATGCCCAGGGTGATGATATTTAGTCAGTAGCATACTAGGATCAAGGGCTACCAAGTTTGTTGAAGTGAATGACTTTGACTTATTTTCAAGGTCACAGGGGTCATATTTGTTTAAAATCTTTAAACGACCTCTTCTGAATAACCATGGGTCCCAGGATATTGATACTTTGCAAGTTGCATCCTGAGATGAAAGGCTATAAAATTTGTTCAACATCATGACTTTGTTTGACTTTCAATCACAGGGGTGAAATGTTTTAAAAAAAATAACAGGGTCTTTTGAATGAATTTTAATCATAAATACTGATATTTTGACTGTAGCTTTATTTTAGATCACTTTTAAGGTTACAAGTGTGAGATTTATACTAGGTGAGCGATGCAGGCCCATTGGACCTCTTGTTCCTTTTCTAACTTGAAGCAGACGCAACATCTGCACCGACATTATAAATTGGGTGGTTAATATAAAAATGGAATTGTATAGGGTAAATAGGCGAACTTGCTTTTCGTTGCGTCACTTGTATTCGTTTCGTATAATACATGCATCCGTATTTTGTATCAACCGAAACCGCCATATTTGAAAGCTAGTAAAATGAAGCTAGCAGGAGTGTTTTTCGGGATAAATAATTATTAATATGATATGTTATTGTGAATGGAGCATTCAAATGGGGGTAATTAATACCTAAACTGTGAGTACACCTAGTTGTCATCAAGTTTTGAGTCAAAACAGAGATATAATTGAATCCTTCCTTCCGCCTAGATTTCGGAAACAAGCATTTTCTCATCAGTCGGCACAATATCATCAGATAATAAATCGGCTGGCCTCTTATGTTACACGAATAGGTCATTTAAACCGATAATCGATTATCAATCTTGATTATTTGACCGATTCCCAGCACTAATAAAAATACATTCATGGTCTTGAAAACAGTTTTGTTTATCAGGAAAAAGAAAGATATATATAAACCATGTATTCTTTATTCCTACCTTCCACACCTGGTTTGATTGGTAGGCTTTCCGTATACTGATGTTGATTTGGAATACATGTATTTTAGATATAATTGGTAGAATCATGTTTCTTTTACATTATGTTGATGTTTTTGATCGGGTAAGAAAAAAAATCTCTCTTTTTTTCATCTTGGTAATACTGTGTTTGTCTGAAAATTAACTTTGAATTTTCCATAAACCCAATAATGTAAATGCAGTTTCATCAATGTGCAGTTCATTACTGGAACTGGTGGGTGAAATTTATCCAGAATTCAAACATGATTGTTGTACATCAATTTAATTATTTTTAAACAAACATATTTAAAATTTTCAAAAAAAACCTGTTGTTGCAATTACCAACAGTCAACATTTGCATCATCAATGCCGGTGCCATTATTTTGTCATGGAAATATTAATATCTTGCCAGTGGCACATTATCATCACTATCTTCTTGAAACGTCACATAAATCACAAAAACCAGTGTCCAAAGTAATTTTATGTAATTGTGCCCATGATTTAATTCGGTGCTTTTTCTGAGAATGTTGATTTTCAGCCAGTCACAATTTGTTTAATACCAGGTAATTGGGCCACAGATAATTCTGTGTAATATCGTAAAAACATAGTACAGATTCGCAACTGTTTCTTAAGGAGATATTAAGTTGTATAAAGGAATGGGCTCATAATAATAATTGATGTTCTGAATATTTCAGGCTGAAGAAATCAAGATGGCCAAACAGTTGTCAAGCGCTATCATTATGCCTGTGAGACAGGTTGCCAAGACCGAGAAAGCAAGGGCTATCACGCCAGAGGAGAAGAAATACAGTGTTTTTACTGCCCTACGACAGGCCCGAGCTAATAAGAAGTTGAAGGGCTTCAGAGAAAAGAAGGCTAGACAAAAGGCAGAAGAGGAGGCCAATAAACCTAAGAAATAGACTAAATTATTGGTATTCTGTGATGGGTCAGCCATTAAAAGCCTGTATAAGTAATCCATACATTTGTGTTTTTTCTTTGATGATTCAAATTTGGTAAGAGTCTTTTACAACGAAGACTAAACAGTCTCCTATCCGAGTGCTTCATGGTGTTTTGGTCACAGAAATAATCTTGAAAGAAGGTTTAGATCAGAAATATGTGCAGATTTTTTTATGGCAATGTTTGATTACCGGTAAATTATAATATTTTCACCAGAAGCTTAATTCTTACTTTAATTAAATGGCAATTAAAACAAAAATAACGATCCAAAATCATTGTTTCGTATATATATCACAAAACACTCCAGAAAGAAGTACATGAATTATAAAATTAGTATTAAATTGGAATAAGATTTTTTTCTTGTAACCAACCATCAAATACATCTCTTGCAAGTTGCATATATTCAGAATCTTTCCTTAACATAACTGCCATGTATAAATGGTTCCTTTCTTCTGTGATCGATTGATATTAAAATCTGGTCAAGCAGAAAACTTGAGAAAGTGATAATACTGTGTTTCTTCAAAATCTCCACTTTTCAAATGAGTAATGATGTCAGAACTCGGGTCTGTGAAGTAGTGTTCTACTCTGTGGTACTCTTTGTTTGAATCAAAAATATTCATTCATGGTCACAAGTCAAATCTGTTAATACCTATTTCTTTTTAACACAAAGGCCTAGAGTACTGGTATGGCTAGTTGCTCGCTTGCAACTAGTGTTACAAAGTTTGGAAAAAGAAATCACCTTGACACGCATTTAAGGTTACAGGAGTCGATTTTTTTGAAAATTCAATAGGCTTCCAAATTACCAAAAGGCATTGGGCCAGTCTTGATATACATGTAGATTGTATAGTTTGCAGGCAAAAACTGTTCAAAGGTGTCAATAAAAAATGCCCTTGCTATTTTTCAGGCCACTTGGTTCAAATATGTTTAAAAACTCTTAACAGCTTTTTCTGAAGGAACTGAAAGGCCTAGGGTCATGTGGCCATTAGCTTCCTCCAAACATAAGTGTCCTTTGACCTGATTTTAAGGTCACATACTGGTAGGTCAATTGTTACACTTGACAAGGTCTAGAGTACTAGTTGTGATGTATGGGCAGTAGCTTCCTTGCATGGAGTGAGGGGGGGGGGGGGGGGAAACACTAATTTACCCACAATTGAAGTCACAGGTGTCTAATTTGTCTTCATTGCTCAAAAGAATTCTGGAGAATTAAAAGTATAAGTCATGATATCTTAGTATTTGCCTTTCTGGAAGTGCCACACACAGCTTTTCGAAGGTTAGTTAACATGAATGACATCAATTTTTAGCCTACCTGTGTTGTGTGTCCGGCGTCAACATTTTACTCTAAACACCTTTTTCTCAATAACCAAAAGGCCTAGGGTGATGACATTTGGCCAGTAGCATGCTGGGATGAAGGGCTATCAAGTTTCAAGTTTGTTCAAATGAACAACTTTCAAGGTCATAGGGGTCAAAGGTCTTAAAATCTTCAAACAACTTCTCACAACCAAAAGCCCCAGGGTATTGATATTGGGCATATAGCATGCTGGGATGAAGGGCTACCAAGTTTCAAGTTTGTTCAAATGAACAACTTTCAAGGTCATAGGGGTCAAAGGTCTTAAAATCTTCAAACAACTTCTCACAACCAAAAGCCCCAGGGTATTGATATTGGGCATATAGCATGCTGGGATGAAGGGCTACCAAGTTTCAAGTTTGTTCAAATGAACAACTTTCAAGGTCATAGGGGTCAAAGGTCTTAAAATCTTCAAACAACTTCTCACAACCAAAAGCCCCAGGGTATTGATATTGGGCATATAGCATGCTGGGATGAAGGGCTACCAAGTCTGTTCAAATGAATTACCTTGACCCACTGTCAAGGTCACAGGGGTCAAATATGTTAAAATCTTCAAATGACTTCTCAATAACGAAAAGGGCCAGGGTACTGATATTTGGCATGTATCATGCTGGGATGAAGGGCTACCAAGTTTGTTCAAATGAATGAACTTAACCAACTTTCAAGGTCATAGGGGTAAAAGGTCTTAAAATCTTCAAACAACATCTTCTCATAACCAAAAGCCCCAGGGTATTGATATTGGGCCTGTAGCATGCTGGGATGAAGGGCTATCAAGTCTGTTCAAATGAATTACCTTGACCCACTGTCAAGGTCACAGGGGTCAAATATGTTAAAATCTTCAAATGACTTCTCAATAACAAAAAGGGCCAGGGTACTGATATTGGGCATGCTGGGATGAAGGGCTACCAAGTTTGTTCAAATGAATGAACTTGACCAACTTTCAAGGTCATAGGGGTCAAATGGGGTAAAATAACATAAAATCTTCAATCGTTTTCTCAATAACCAAAAGGCCAAGGGTACTGATATTTGGGCCTGTAGCATGCTGGGATGATGGGCTACCAAGTTCGTCAAATGAATGACCTTGACCCACTTTCAACCTGATATCCTTGTTCAACATTTAAGGTCACAGGCGTCATGTTTAAATCTTTTAATAGGTTCTTTTGAATCAAACACTAATATTCTGCCTGTAGCTGTATTTTAGTCCACTTTTAAGATAACAAGTGTGAGATTAATACCAGGTGAGCGATGTAGGCCCATTGGGCCTCTTGTTACATATAGGCAAGGTCATGGGTAAAATTTTAAAATAAAGCTGTTGCATGCACATTCAAATGTACTAGAGTGTATTTAATTGTATTCATTATGTGTAGTCCAAAAAAGTGTTTAAATGTTTGTACAGATAAAAGAAATATATAAATTTGACTTCTAAAACTATAATAAAGCCTGGTGGTTTAAGAAGAATAAAAAGTAAATATCCAATAAATCAAACGCTCAAATATTGCTCTTGATAGCCAACAGATAGCACCACAAAGTTTCTTAATTTCTCTGAATGACTAAATCCTGAAGTCTGCATGCACTGCCAGTGTTTACAGTCCAGCTACGAGTCTGCTTTTCAGCCCACCATCAACAGAGAAAAGAAAGCACTGATGCTAAGTAATGCCTCCCGTGGCACCACCTTATATCTGTATACATAGAGAATTATCACATGTGAGGAAGGCAATCAGTTCTGCCCCAGACCCAGACATAACAAAAGCCTTTAAAATGATGGTTATCGAACCAGTATTCCTTTAAGGTTAGCACAATGACTGGTTAGCTGTTGTCAGTATAATGTGACAGTGGAATACTGTGCTGGATGTGTCAAACGTACAGTATTTCAATGAGATAACACTCAAAAGTTTGCATCAGGTCTGTGGATTTGAAAGGAGTTAAATCCCTTGTAAGACTTAAATGCCTAGGGATGTAGGATAGGAACAATGACTTCATTTTCAGCTCACCTGCCCAAAAGGGCAGAGAGAGCTAGTTATGCCATGGTGTGGCATCTGTTGTCTGTCCGGCATAAACTTTTTTTGTTTAAATGACTTCTTCTCAATAAGGCTTTCAGTTGATGATAATTGGCCAGTAGCAAAATGAAATGAATGTCACTAGGGTCAGATGTTAAAATATTAGATCAGTGAGATGATATATGGTCAGTCGCATGCAAGAAAGGAAAACTAAACAGTTGTTCAAACGATTGACTTTGACCCACTTCCAAGGTCACTTTAGTCAAATATTGAAAAAAATCTTCAAACAACTTATAATATGAATAACTAAAAGCCCCAGGGTTATGGTATCTAGCCAGTAGCATGCTGGGATGAAGGGCTACAAAGTAAAATTTATTGACTTTGACCGATTTCATGGTTCCTGGGATTAAATCTTTAAACAAGAAGCCCAATGAGCCTGCATCACTCACCTTGTATTAATCTCACACTTGTAACCTTAAAAGTGGATCTAAAATAGGCTACAGGTGAAAACATCAGTGTCTATGACTTTCAAAAGAATCTGTTAAAATGTTCTATGTTGAACCCTGTGACCTTGAAAGTCTAACAAGGTCATTTGATTGAACAAACTTTATAGCCCGTCATCCCTGCATGCAACCTGCCGAATATCACCCCCCTAGCACTTTTGTTTATTGAGATGTGGTCTTTTAAAATTTATATACATTTTACCATGTGACTGAAATTGAGTCAAGGTATTCACATGAACAAACTTAAATGCTCTTCATATTGAGCAAACTACTGGCCAAATATAACCACGCTGTGAATTAGTTATTCAGAAGAAGTTATTTTGATGTTTTCAGGGAAAGTTGTTTGAAGGTTTATTAGTGAAGATCATACATTTGAACAAACAAGATAGACTTCCCATCAACCAAATTACTAGCCAAGTATCATCACCTTTTACAGTAAGCCTTTTGGTTTTTCAGAAGAAGTTGATGAAAGGCTTTTTTAAGACAATAGACTCCTGTGACCTTGAATATGGGTGAAGGTCATTCATGTGGCCAGGTGAGCTCAACTTTTAAACAGTTTCTTCTGAATAACCAAAAAGGACCTAGGTGATGATATTTTGCCAGAAGCATGTTCATATGAAGGACTATAAAGTTTGTTCAAATGAATTACCTTGACCCTTCATTTGGGTCAAATGTTTAACAAGGGTACAGCGAAAGCAGAACATAATATGCCCGTCATACATTGGATGAGCAGTTGTCTGTATGGCTGTACATAAAGGGCCACAACTCCATAATTATGGTTGGACAATGGTGGTTATCAAACTTGTCAGAGCTGTCATAGCAATGAACCTATGACGTTTGTAGTTAATCCATTGAAAACTACTCAAGCAAACACTGTCTTGGCAAATGAATAAAGGGCCATAACTCTGTTAATTAGTGTCTGATACTTGCGGTTACCAAACTTGTCCAAGTTATCATGGTAATGAAACTTCCTGTGAAGTTTGAAGTTAATCTGTAGAAAACTACTCAAGATATCAACTGGACACCATTTGCACCTGCCGGCTCACCTGATGTTGCTTAATTCATCCCATTTTTATATATTCGCCCTTGGTTAACTTGAAGGTTACTGGTGTGAGATTAATACCAGGTGAGAGATTCAGGCCCATTTGGCCTCTTGTTAATTGATATGTATTTTGATATTTATATTTTGTCATTTACATGGTGTGGTGCTATGAACTTTCCTCGAATATGTGACCTTGAAAGTAGGTATCAAAAATGTAAAATGGTCAAATATATATGGATGTAGTGCTATGAATTTTGCTTGACTTTGGGTGACCTTGACATACATTGAAGGACACTGGGGTAAAATCTGTTTAAACCTTGAATGAATTTCTCTAAATAACTAAGACATATATGGTGATGATACTTGACCAGTATGTTTTTGTGACAAAGTGCTATAACTTGTTCTCAAATAAGTTACCTTGACCTACTTCACATGTAAAGGTCACAGGCATCAAATAAAAAAAATAAGAAATTAAGCAACTTCTTAATAACTAGGAGGCCAAGTGCAATAATAGTTGGCCAAAAGGTACCTGGCATCGAGTGCTTTAAAGTTTCCCAAAATACACAACCGTGACCAACTTCCAAGGCCAAATATGTAAAAATCTGATTCTGCATTACCGAGAGGCCCTGGATGATGATATTTGTCAAGTAGCATGCTGGGATAAAGTAGTATAAAGTTTTATTTAGTCTGGAACATTCTTAAGCAAAGGAGACTCAATATATGGAAATAGTTGCAAAATTCTTTATTGTAAAGCAATGTATGGAGTCCAAGTTTTAGTTGCCCAGGGGAACTCAAATTATTGTACAGAAACAGAGGTTGGATGGTTGGATAAGCATTATTACAATATCACCTCTAACCTTGATCATTGGATTACCTGGTAATAAGATATGCATCCGTCAAGAAATGTTAATGGAAGGATGACAATAATTTATCCAATTAAGACGGGCATATAAATAAGACTCCACAGCAATATTTTTCCAAAATCATATTTTAATACTATGATTTCAAATTTTGGATCTATTTCATCAAATTACGATACATGCAGTTAAAATCATCAATCATCTAGAATTCATGTAACTAAGTCCATGAATACCAACATTTCCAAAGTATACAACACACATGTGTTCATAAGGATGTATGACCATTCAATTCATTTTGGAAATGTGGAGACAAAAAGCAGTCTTCAAAAACGACATAACCCTTGTTTTTGATGTTAGCATTCCCAAACAGCACAACTTGAGTAAATCTCTGTGGTTTAGGCAACGCCTTGTATTCCAGTATGCCAAACTGTAACTGCTTTGAGAAGAAGATCCTGGCTGGCAATATGGCCAAATATCGTAAGTCACGACCATGACTGATTCTTTCCTTGTATAAACGATATGGACTACGACAAAACCTTGACGACAGCCCCAACGTTAACAAAAAAAACACTATTCCACCAAATAAGTTCAGAAATTTCCAAGAGTTATCTAATGGCTTCCGAAAGTTCACATCCTTTACCTCCGGGTCTCTATATACCTGGTAGCCTAACCAAGGTGATATTAGCACTACTAACAGAATTACCATGTGTATAGATCGCTGATACACCAACATTGAATCATTCACATATATGAGTTCATATTTCTCCGAAGACAAGCCATCTATTCGAGGGTTTGATCTCAAAGCAGGCTTAGACTCGGTATCAAACTTAATATAGTTTCTTGTTGGCACATTGTTAATCCTCCAAGTGTGTATCGCCAGTAATTTTGAGCTGCCTCTAATGTATTTCGACTCCACATTGCATAGGGTAGATAACTGAAAAAAGAATAAAAAAAAGAACATTTAGTGAATCATTTTGATCCTTGATTACATACTACAAATAATGTATACATTGTATTTGGAAATTTTCATCAACAAAAACATTTACTGCTAATATCCATATTTTCTTTGTGTTAATTTCAACCCCTTCTTACGAAAGTGTATATATTCTGTGTACCAACACTCGCTGTTATTATAACTTCACCTTCATATTGGAGGGGAAAAGTGATACTGTAATCAAAATTTTCCAGTATATGGTCAGTAAAGAAATGTATATATTTATGCAAGTAATTAGTGGCGAGAATCGATTGAAGTCCTTTGGTCAATCATAGGTTACCATTAGCTTACTGACCAATCATCAATTTTTTATAATTGTTTTCAAGAAATACATATGAAATCCTCCAAGATTTTGTTTACCAAATTACAAATGAACAAGACGCCCAGGTGCCTTAATAGCTCACCTGGTATTTTGTTTTAAATTTAAAACCTGTCCAGTACCATACCAGTTTATCAAAGGAGTACAAGAAATACAAGCTTCAAGAAGGACTTAATCCATTTGGATGGGTAAAACACCAAGAACATGAGTATATTCTTCATGCCCAGCAGTTTTATATATGGTAATGGTGTGGGGATCTCAACTGTTTCCATGTCATGACCAAGGGAGGTAATATTCAATGGTGGGCCAACCCCCTTTTCATGCCACCATCTATACAAAATTTAGTCATCCTTCTCTAGACCAAAAGTGTTCAAAATACCTCCAAGAAATATTTTAAAACAGTTCTTTATTTCCCCTACTGACTGGGCTCTGCCCCAAGGGGGCACACCCTCCATTTATACAAAATTGTGTCCCCTTTCAAGCTTGCCTACAGATCACTCTTTTCATACAAAAGCAGAANATTCTCATTAAATATTATATTGCACTAAAAATAATTCCCTCGCAAACTTTGTTGGCTCCATCTGTTGAAAGTACCAGCAAAATGTTAGTATAAGATTCTATGCTTTTTGATTCTTCTTCAGAATTGCTCGACATATCTTTTCCTGTGACCTTGTAAGTAGGTCAATGTCATTTACCTTCTCAAATTGGTTAGCTCTATTCCAAAAGGCTACCAGCCAAATCTAATGAATCCATTTCTTTTAGTTCTTTAGAACAAATCCTTTAAAATGTTGTTGACCTCTGTGACCTCCAAAGTAGGTTGAGGTCATTTTCATTCACAAACTTTGGTGAGCTCTTTCCCAAGAAGTCACCAGCCAAACATTATAAGTTTATGCCTTTTAATTCTTCATCAGAAGTAGTTTGAACCGTTTGACATATTTGAACGCTGTGACCTTGAAAGTAAGTCAAGGTCATTTTCATTCGCAAACTTTGTTGAGCTCTTTCCCAGGAAACAAGAGGCCCAAGAGGGCCTGTATCGCTCACCTGAATATTTAAGCAGTCATAGCAAAATTTTCTCATTAAATATTATATTGCACTAAAAATATTTCCCTCGCAAACTTTGTTGGTTCCATCTGTTAAAACTACCAGCAAAATATTATTATAAGATTCTATGACCTTGAAAGTAGGTCAAGGTCATTTTCGTTCTCAAACTTTGTAGGGCTCCTACCAACAAAGCTTTCAGCCAAATATCATCACTCAAGGCCTGTCCATTCTTCAGAAGAAGTTGTTTAAAGGAAAAGTTGACGGATACGGACGGACGGACGACGGACGCCGCACCATGTCATAAGCTCACCTGCCCTTCGGGCAGGTGAGCTTATAACCAGCCAAATATTAAGGTCTATACCAGTTCTTCAGAAGAAGTTGTTCTAAGCGTTAGACATATCTGACTCCTGTGTCATTAAAAGTAGGTCAAGGTCATTTTCATTCTCAAACATTGTTGGGCTCCTTCCCAGGAAGTCACCAGCCAAATATTTAGGTTCTATACCTTCAAGTTATTCAGAAGAAGTTGTTTTAAGAATTAGACATATAACTCCTGTGACCTTGAAAATAAGTCAAAGTCTTTTTTGTTTTTAAACTTTGTCAGGCTCTCTCCCAGGAAGCCACCAGCCAAATATAAAGATTCTGTACCTTTCAGTTCTTCAGAAGTTGTTCTAAGCGTTAGACATATCTGACTCCTGTGACCTTGAAAGTAGGTCAAGGTCATTTTCATCCTCAAACTTTGTCGGGCTCTATCCCAGGAAGCCATCAATCAAATATAAAGATTCTATACCGTTCAGTTCTTCATAAGAAGGCGTTAGAAGCATTTGACATATTTCACCCCTGTGACTTTGAAAGTAGGTCAAGGCCATTTTTATTTGCAAAGTTTGTTCGGCTTATTTCATGGAAGCTACCTACTAATTGTCAGGTCTCTAAACCTTTCGGTATTTCAGAAGAAGTTGTTTGAAGTTTTTTTTACATATTTGACCCCTATGACCTTGAAAGTAGGTCAAATTCTGTTTTTTTCGCAAACTTTGTTGGGCTACATATAAGGAAGCTACCAGCTAAATATCATGACTCTATGCCTTCTGGTTCTTCAGGAGAGGTTGTTTAAAAGAAAGTTGCCGGAGGCCGGACAGACATACGACGGACGCCGTGCCATGGGCGAAGGACAGCTGAGCTAAAAATGAATCCTCTTTGCCCGAAAATGCCCTAGAAAAAGTTTGGTTAAAATCCCTTTATCGATACAAAAGAAGTTTTACTACTTTCCTCTATTTCCGCTATTGGACCCCACCTCTTTGCTCCAAATGGGAGAGCCAGAACCTCAGTTTACAAAAAATGAAGTCTTCTTTCCCCAAGGATGTTCCACATCACATTTGGTTTAATTCCATTTATTCGCACTGAAGGAGAAAGATTTTCTTTTATTTCCTATGTTGGACAACTTCTATCTTTCCACAGGAGAGCTGCACCTCCCATTTATATAAAAATGATTCCCTGTTGCCTATAAAGATCCTCTAGAACAAATTTAGTTAAAATGCCTCCATTGATAAAGGAAGGAAAGGGATTTTGAATATATGCCTCTGTTTTCCTTAATTTGGCCTTGCTCCTCTTCCTCTGGGGGGGGGGGGGGAGGCACGGCTTTCATTTTTTGCATCCCTTTTGTCCATAGAGTAGATGCTCCAGAACAAATTTGGTCAAAATCTCTTCCTTGGTTTAGAAGAAGATTTTTGAAGACTTCTTTTCTCTCTATTTGGCCCTGCCTCTCTGCCCCCAGGGGTGTCATACCCTCCGTTTATACAAAATTGAGAACCCTTTTGCCAAGATTGCTCAAAACCAAATTTCGATGAAACCCACTGAGTTGTTAAGGACTAGTAGCGTTTGAAAGAGAAAAGTTTACAGACGACAAACAGACCTGAGCCCTCTGAGTGTTACAGATGTACCTTCCTTCAAACACTGCATATATATAGGCCTTAAGCAGTCTTGACAGTAAGTCTGCTAATAAAGCAGCTACACATACATTTTAAGAGAATTCTGCAAGGAAAATATCATGAATCACTTCACTGAATACTATGTAATATCTACACACAATTATTCCAACTAATGTTGATCATGAATTCTGTAGTGGATAAATCAGTTTATTGGTCTTACTAGCAATAGTCAACAAAGTTTTTAAGGATACGTTTACTGATGCATGACACAGTATGTTAGTGGGAAAGAGTGTTCTTACAAGTATGAGACAGTATGTTAGTGAGAAGGAGTGTTCTAGCAAAGCGTGAGACAGTATGTCAGTGGGAAAGAGTGTTCTTCGACGTGTGAGACAGTATGTCAGTGAGAAAGAGTGTTCTACGTGTGAGACAGTATGTTAGTGAGAAAGAGTGTTCTACGACATTTGAGACAGAATGTTAGTGAGAAAGAGTGTTCTAGCGAAGCGTGAGACAGAATGTTAGTGAGAAAGAGTGTTCTAGCGAAGCGTGAGACAGTATGTCAGTGGGAAAGAGTGTTCTAGCGAAGCGTGAGACAGTATGTCAGTGAGAAAGAGTGTTCTAGCAAAGCGTGAGACAGTATGTCAGTGGGAAAGAGTGTTCTTACAAGTATGACACAGAATGTAAGTGAGAAAGAGTGTTCTAGCGGAGCGTGAGACAGTATGTCAGTGGGAAAGAGTGTTCTAGCGAAGCGTGAGACAGTATGTCAGTGGGAAAGAGTGTTCTACGACGTGTGAGACAGTATGTTAGTGGGAAAGAGTGTTCTAGCGAAGCGTGAGACAGTATGTCAGTGAGAAAGAGTGTTCTAGCAAAGCGTGAGACAGTATGTCAGTGGGAAAGAGTGTTCTTACAAGTATGACACAGAATGTAAGTGAGAAAGAGTGTTCTAGCGGAGCGTGAGACAGTATGTCAGTGGGAAAGAGTGTTCTAGCGAAGCGTGAGACAGTATGTCAGTGGGAAAGAGTGTTCTACGACGTGTGAGACAGTATGTCAGTGGGAAAGAGTGTTCTAGCGAAGCGTGAGACAGTATGTCAGTGGGAAAGAGTGTTCTTACAAGTATGACACAGAATGTAACTGACAAAGAGTGTTCTAGCGGAGCGTGAGACAGTATGTCGGTGGGAAAGAGTGTTCTAGCGAAGCGTGAGGCAGTAGGTCAGTGGGAAAGAGTGTTCTACGACGTGTGAGACAGTATGTTAGTGAGAAAGAGTGTTCTACGACGTGTGAGACAGAATGTTAGTGAGAAAGAGTGTTCAAGCGAAGCGTGAGACAGTATGTCAGTGGGAAAGAGTGTTCTTACAAGTATGAGACAGTATGTTAGCGAGAAAGAGTGTTCTACGACGTGTGAGACAGTATGTTAGTGAGAAAGAGTGTTCTAATGACGTGTGAGACAGTATGTAAGTGAGAAAGAGTGTTCTAATGACTTGTAAGACAGTATGTAAGTGAGAAAGAGTGTTCTAATGACTTGTAAGACAGTATGTTAGTGAGAAAGAGTGTTCTAAAGACGTGTGAGACAGTTTGTTAGTGAGAAAGAGTGTTCTAATGATGTGTAAGACAGTATATTAGTGAGAAAGAGTGTTGTAATGACTTGTGAGACAGTATGTTAGCAAGAAAAAGTGTTCTTATGACGTGTGAGACAGTATGTCAGTGGGAAAGAGTGTTCTTACAAGTATGAGACAGTATGTTAGCGAGAAAGAGTGTTCTACGACGTGTGAGACAGTATGTTAGTGAGAAAGAGGGTTCTAGGGAAGCGTGAGACAGTATGTCAGTGGGAAAGAGTGTTCTTACAAGTATGAGACAGTATGTTAGCGAGAAAGAGTGTTCTACGACGTGTGAGGCAGTATGTTAGTGAGAAAGAGTGTTCTAATGACGTGTGAGACAGTATGTAAGTGAGAAAGAGTGTTCTAATGACTTGTAAGACAGTATGTAAGTGAGAAAGAGTGTTCTAATGACTTGTGAGACAGTTTGTTAGTGAGAAAGAGTGTTCTTATGACGTGTGAGACAGTATGTTAGTGTGAAAGAGTGTTCTAATGACGTGTGAGACAGTATGTTAGTGAGAAAGAGTTTCTAACGATGTGTGAGACAGTATTTTAGTGAGAGAGTGTTTTAATGACTTGTGAGACAGTATGTTAGTGAGAAAAAGTGTTCTAATGACGTGTGAGACAGTATGTTAGTGAGAAAGAGTGTTCTAAAGACTTGTGAGACAGTATGTTAGTGAGAAAAAGTGTTCTAATGACATGTGAGACAGTATGTTGGTGAGAAAGAGTGTTCTAATGATGTGTAAGATAGTATATTAGTGATAAAGAGTGTTGTAATGACTTGTGAGACAGTATGTTAGCAAGAAAAAGTGTTCCTATGACGTGTGAGACAGTATGATGCTGAGAAAGAGTGTTCTTATGATGTGTGAGACAGTATATTAGTGAGAAATAGTGTTTTAATGACTTGTAGACAGTATGTCAGTGGGAAAGAGTGTTCTTACAAGGATGAGACAGTATGTTAGCGAGAAAGAGTGTTCTACGACGGGGGAGGCAGTATGTTAGTGAGAAAGAGTGTTCTAAAGACTTGTGAGACAGTATGTTAGTGAGCAAAAGCGTTCTAATGACGTGTGAGACAGTATGTTTGTGAGAAAGAGGGTTGTAATGACTTGTGAGACAGTATGTTAGTGAGCAAAAGTGTTCTAATGACGTGTGAGACCGTATGTTGGTGAGAAAGAGTGTTCTAATGATGGGTAAGATAGTATATTAGTGATAAAGAGAGTTGTAATGACTTGTGAGACAGTATGTTAGCAAGAAAAAGTGTTCCTATGACGTGTGAGACAGTATGATGCTGAGAAAGAGTGTTCTTATGATGTGTGAGACAGTATATAAGCGTGAGACAGAATGTTAGTGAGAAAGAGTGTTCTAAAGACTTGTGAGACAGTATGTTAGTGAGCAAAAGTGTTCTAATGACGTGTGAGACCGTATGTTGGTGAGAAAGAGTGTTCTAAAGATGTGTGAGACAGTATATTAGTGAGAAATAGTGTTTTAATGACTTGTGAGACAGGATGTTAGCAAGGAAAAGTGGTTTAATGACGTGTGAGACAGTATGTAAGTGAGAAAGAATTTCTAACGACATATGAGACAGTATGTTAGTGATAAAGAATGTTTAAATGACTTGTGAGACAGTATGTTAGCAAGAAAAAGTGTTTTAATGACGTGTGAGACAGTATGTAAGTGAGAAAGAATTTCTAACGACATATGAGACAGTATCTTGGTGAGAAAGAATGTTTAAATGACTTGTGAGACAGTATGTTAGCAAGAAAAAGTGTTCCTATGACGTGTGAGACAGTATGATGGTGAGAAAAAGTGTTCTAATGATGTGTGAGACAGTATGTTACTTGTAAGACAGTATGTAAGTGAGAAAGAGTGTTCTAATGACTTGTAAGACAGTATGTTAGTGAGAAAGAGTGTTCTAAAGACTTGTGAGACAGTATGTTAGTGAGCTAAAGTGTTCTAATGACGTGTGAGACCGTATGTTGGTGAGAAAGAGTGTTCTAATGATGGGTAAGATAGTATATTAGTGATAAAGAGAGTTGTAATGACTTGTGAGACAGTATCTTGGTGATAAATAGTGTTCTAATGATGTGTGAGACAGTATCTTGGTGAGAAAGAATGTTTAAATGACTTGTGAGACAGTATGTTAGAAAGAAAAAGTGTTCTAATGACGTGTGAGACAGTATGTTTGTGAGAAAGAGTGTTGTAATGACTTGTGAGACAGTATCTTGGTGAGAAATAGTGTTCTAATGATGTGTGAGACAGTATGTTAGTGAGAAAGAGTGTTCTAACGACACCTGAGACAGTATGTTAGTGAGAAAGAGTGTTCTAACGACAAATGAGACAGTATGGTAGTAAGAAAGAGTGTTTGTTCTAACGACAAATGAGACAGTATAGTAGTAAGAAAGAGTGTTCTAACGACAAACTATGAAAAAACTTTTATCATGTTGTTTGTTATGCTACTACTTTATATAGAGCAGAAGTCACTTCCAGCCATCTCAATTCTATACACAGTACAGACATATGACCAATTTGTGAAACCAATTCACGACAAACCAAGTAATTATATATAAACTCTTACAAAGATTAAAAAAAACATCCGATTGGAACACCACTTAGTCACTGCATTTTGTTGAAAAAAGGAAAGGTATGTAGATTTTTTTAAAATTTTCATGTCATCATGGAGAAGGAAGAATTTCAGCTCTACAATTATTTACATGTATTTTAAGAAGAGAAGACCTGTAAAGTGGGAAAATAACAATGAAACAATGGTGCATAGCTATCAAACCTCCCTCATTAGGAGGGAGAATCCCTCATTTTGACCAAAATTTACCAATCTCCCCTAATTCAAGTCAAAACGCACAAAAACTCAAAATCATCATGTGGTCAAATGATCTCCTAGTTACTGCAGGGTGTATGTAATGATCATGACACGGGCGTCTGCATCAAATGAATGTTTTTTGGAGTTATTTTGATACATAAAAAGGGATTGATAAATTGAGCAAGGCAGTTTCAGTAGTGTTTCACACTCTTTCTCCCTTATTGAAAATGTGGAATAGGGGAGATTATTTCCCTCATAGGAGGTTTAAGGGGTCGACACCAATGATGGTGAGTATTTCCCATAGTACAGTATATTGTGACAAAATGTGTCCATTTTTACCAAGTATGGATTAAAACCACTAAAACATAAACACATATATATATACTTCCTACACATCCTGATGTTGATCCGAACATACATGGTTATATGGTGTGATTAGTTATCAGACTCAGGTGCTTAAACTAATGTAGTGGAACTAGGCCAAGTTTATTGTCGGCGACCAGGTAGCTCAATTGGTAGAGCGTCCGTCTAGAGTTAAGGGTTTTGGTGGATCCAAGGGGGGTGTCACCAGTGCACATGACACCCCCCTGCCCTTGACTCATAAAAAATAGTAAACATATACTGCATCTATCCTGTGACACTCCCATTCTCTGTTTGGTGTGCGCACGTTTATAGTGGTGCCTGTGACCAACCCTTGTTTGAAGCATTTGTTGTATGCTTGACAAGGGGATACTCGAACCAGGGTTGTAAATAGTTGCATTATCGGGGGTGAAGACTTAGAAAGAGGAGGGATGAATGTAGCGGAACTGGACTGGGTCGATCGTCAGCGACCAGATAGCTCAATTGGTAGAGCATCCGTCTAGAGTTTGGAGGGTCCCCGGTTCTAACCCCCGGTCTGACAGTCCATTTCTCCTCTCCTGTTACAAATATATTGATTTTTCATTTTACGAAGAAAATCCAAGTGCAAAATGAACAAAAAAAGTTTGAGAAGGGACCCTTGAAAAAGGCCAAAACGGGTATCTTACTTTATTTTTCGCAACATGACATGGTTCAGACTACATGCATAGCAGAATTAACTGAAAATTTGGAATGGTAACCCCAGCCCCATCTGAAAAAAATCTGAATGTATCTATGTTTTCTGTGTGTCTACAGTTAAGTCAGTTATCAGAGTGTCATATAAAAGAATCTGGGGTATGCCCACAGCTATATTTGGACCTAAACTAATTAAGGTGTTCTGAGTAATTTTACATGTTTTAAGGGTTTAGATTGACTTTCGATAAAAAAGACACGCCTAATTATCATGAAATTTCATTTTGAATATTTTGACAGTCAATTTCTAAATGGAAGAAGTACTTTTTCTTTAACGCAATTCAATGATCTAGTGTCCAGAGGAATATTCCAATATCATGCATTAGTTCTTGTATTCCAATGACACCCCACCTTTATACGAGTATATATGATCTGATGATCATTGGGAGTGTCAGTTTTACGGAAAGTCGATCTAAACCCCTAAAACATGTAAAATTACTCTGAACACCTTAATTAATCTCCAAATATAGCTGTAACAAATTCTCAGGTCCCTGTGGTTATGCCTACTGGTAATATATTAGTTACCTTCTGATATTTGTTATCCGCTGCACTGTCGTGGAACCGAAAGGATTTCACTCTTTGGAATTTAGTAAACATGTGGCTGTTTCGAAAGAAACATGATGAACTGCATGCAAGTCTTAACAACATGCTGTTGACAAGACACCCCTGCTCTCTCGTCTCGTAGGTGAGGAACAACTCTGGGTAGAGAATATTCCGTCTCGTGTGACATTGACTGCAAGGTTTTGAACGCTTCCGGTTAAACTGAAACGAACGCACCCCTAAGCTGGGGCTTGCAAACAGATGAGCCGCCCTCATCATTGGAACCGGGACTGACTGGGACCGTCGCTTACACAGGCATTTGTTTCTGTCAATGAAAATAGACCCGAAAAAAAACGAACAGCCCCCTCCCCGCATTAAAACCATTTTGGTCTCAGTGAAGTATGGCATAGGCCTTAGCTTGTTAGATACATGTTGATAATAGATTCACAGGGACATGATAATTTGTTACGGCTATATTTGGACCTTATTAAACTACGGGATATACCGAAAATTGATCTAACCCAGACAGCATCTGAATGCTAGTTTAGACCTTATTTTGTAAACGAACAACTGTGGTCCAACCGGTTCAACTGTTTGGATCGCGATAAACGAAAACGACCCGGACTACTGCATGCGTTACTGAACGCAAATTCGTTATGACCCTGTGATGGAAGTCACAATACATGTATAAGTCTTATGTATTATGAATTCATATGGTACTTCTACTGCTACCATTTGATGACCTACTTCAGCATAATGAAGATCATGTCATACATATGTATATAGGTGTAGCGCTATGAAAGGAAAGAAACAGCTAGAACTTAATATTGATGAACAGAGAAAGATGATTTGAAGGACAGTAGTGAAACAGAAGAAATAATTTGAGAAGGGAGTTTGTTCCAATCTTTGATAGTCCGGGGGGGATCCGAGGAAAGAAGGATTCCTTCCTTACAGACGTCCTGCATGAGATAGTTTGAAATGAGGTTTGATGACTATGCCTTGTTTGTCTGGTTATAGGGGTGAGATATTTAGTAGTAATGGCAACTTTATTATGATAGATTTTATAGAGCACGGTCAGCCTCGCGTCTTTCCTGTGATCTGCAAGACTACACCATTTTAGGTGTTCTAACATGTTGCCAACGCTGGAGGTGTTACGATAGCGGTTGGCAACGAAACGGGCAGCCCTGCGTTGTACCATCTCTAGCTTGTCTATATATATATAACTTTTTTTAAGTAAGGGTCCCATACTGGGCTAGCGTATTAAACCTGAGGGCGGACCAGGGACTTATAGGCCTTTTGTTTGATGTTAGAGGATGAAATTTTGAGATTGCGCCTCAGGAAGCCCAGAGTGGAATTGGCCATTTTTGTGTCGTTAGTGGTATGAGTATTCCACTTTAGATCGGAAGTAATGGTGACCCCGAGATATTTAGCCTCTGCCACATGCTCCAACTCGTGTCCATGTAGTGTGTAGGGATGACTCAGCTGGGATGTCTATGGTGACAGAGAGGACCTGGCATTTCTCGAGATGGAAGGCCATCCTCCATTTAGTCTCCTTCTTGTATTTTCGTCACAGGGTCATTCCGGACACTGACATTGATGGCAAGGTTGCGAATTAAAGAGGAGTTGAAAATATTGGAAGCCTACCTTGCGAGAGATCGCATCGACGGGGAATGAAGCGAGTATTTCTACGCTACAACAGTTGCAAACAGAAGTAATCCATGGCGTTGGTTTTACTTGGCAATTATGCTAAAACTTCTCGTGTTATAAGGGATAAACAAGAATATGCAAAGAAAAATTTCATCGAAAGATCAGGACCTGATTGGCGCCGTGGACAGTTCGTGTACGTGATCATGCAGTGCCATCAAAGCATCGCTTTATGACATTGGCGCTTTCTTAATGGAGTACGCAGACATCATTGACAGGATTGGAAGGTGAATGGCCCTCACGTCTGTCTCAAATGCGTCTTAAATTTCTG
The DNA here is from genome assembly GCF_002113885.1 of Mizuhopecten yessoensis. Lineage (NCBI taxonomy): Eukaryota > Metazoa > Mollusca > Bivalvia > Pectinida > Pectinidae > Mizuhopecten > Mizuhopecten yessoensis. Next base: position 695,879 of record NW_018480064.1, on the reverse strand, counting down.
GAAAGCAAGTGAATAGTGACACACTAGAAACATACAAGCCTTTGATTGATGTTGACGATGATGAAGATAATGATGATGATGACACTGTAGACAACAGTTTAAACACAAGGAACGTGAAACACCACGATGGCATGCAATAAGAAACCAGGCAAAAGTTATAGGCACAAATGAGATCAATGATGAATCGACCATCGCTGCAAAGATTCTATTTTGAGGAAGGATGTGTATGCTTGAAACACAATAACAACACCTTAATAGTTGGTTCTCCTGACGGCAGTTTACGAACAATGAACACACATGGTCAAATGAAAGAGGTCATAGGTATTTAGATCAAATGTCCTGTCCGCAAACTACATGATGAACTACCCGCTCAATACGTATTGCAATATTTGGCTGGGATGGAGGCTCTTTATGTCGAAAAACTACTCCACATATGTTGGAGGCCCGACATAAAAAGTGGGTGGAAGAAAACACTCCGATTTTGGTAAATCAGTTTCTGATATTGAGAAACTTTGCGCAGTAAATATACATATAAAATTTATTACAGCCGCCACATCCGGAAAACCTGATTTCACTTCCAGTTTTTATCGATGTTCAATTTGTAGGTGAAATGAAATGTTCTGAATGATTCGCTACACCCGAGCAGTTTTACATTGCAACCCTTATAGCGTTTACATTGCTCGGGAACTTTTACTGTTACCCTGATCTCGATATATAGGGACATCGTGATTGGCGTCACATGGTGAGAAGAAAATGTTTACTCTTCGAGAGTACCTGAGATCACTACTGGCTAGAAATAGAGATTCCTATTGTGTCGATTCATGTTCCTTATTTCTCTTCTTGTGAATATGGACTTTGAGTTTGAATGTTCCCTTTAAGGTATCGCGCGTTACATAAATCCTACACGATATTTAGAATTATGAACAAAATATACCAGAGGATTTAGGCACAGTTTCTTCAAAAACAACGCTTTCTATATACATATACATCAACAATTTATTGTTTCCAACAAAATATGAAAAGGATATATCAAATGTGTGTGGAAGGAAACATTCCGATTTCCCGAGTATTGACCTTGACACTTACAAGTATGAAAAAGAAGCACACATGGTCCTATGTAACATCATTAAACACAACAGATGGATGAGATAATGAAGTGTTCGGACGGAACAATAAAATACAACAAAAAACAATAGAACAATTCGTTGGTTACCTAAGCATGCTGTGAGTCTTAAACAGCTGAAAAACTTAGAAAACAAAAAATACAAAATTATTATAGAAAAATCGAGGTAAATTATCACAGTATCAATCAATGTTTAAAAGAGTAATTTAAACACAATGTAAACATACCGTTAAACCCATTTCAAATATGAAATCAGAGCCTAGATGAGCTTTGTATAAAACATCGTATCAAACATGTAAAACACGATTTAAAGCTAAGTGACCATAAACACTTCACAGTGCTCTCCAACATCACTACTTTTATGTACAATTCCTCCTTCCTTACTTTCCACTGTGTCACTGGTGATACGCAAATACTCTTGCTTCTTGAACACTTTTCTACAGTGTTTGCATGACACGGACTTGCGGAAGTGTCGGCTTGTGTGTTTTGTTAAACTTTGTATCGTTTTAAATGTTTTTTTGCAATACTTGCCACCTCTTCCTAACTCGTCATGTAATTGTGCATGTCGCTACAGACTTGTTCAACCTGAATTCTTTGTTGCAAACAGAACACCGATGCCGTTTTTCGCCGCATGTATAGGATTTACCTGATTTTAATTAATCGTTTCTTTACAAAGACGAAGTCCCGGGAGACCAGCTGAGTCATCTGTATGACCCGATGCTGAATTTGGCAGAGCCGGTTTGGGATTCATTCTTCATCGTCATCGTCATATTTAAAGCTTCCTCCTTCAATATTGACGATTATGTGTTTTTTTGGCCTTGTGCTGTAGTGCGTTGTGTATGTATATAATTTGCTATAGGATAAAAAAAAAAAACTGGTTAAAAGCAGTGAGTGTTAGTTGTGTGGTAGGTTTTGTATAAGTTCGATTATGTTATTTTATGTGGTGTATTCAGAAACTCATTGACTTCATGTTGCATTTAAACAGAGACGTATACACTGGCTTTATATGTCTCTGATTTAAACGATAGACTAATAAAGACAATTACTTTGGTTTCTATTTCTCAATCATCGTAACCCCTCTATTACTGTAGACTTTGTAGTTTCGTTTTTGTATTATAAATACTATGTAACTACCGTATACTAGATCATTTTCACTTTAGTTCCTAACCAGGACCGTATACTAGGTAATTTTCACTTTAGTTCCTAACCAGGTCCGTATACTAGGTAATTTTCACTTTTGTTCCTAACCAGGACCGTATACTAGGTAATTTTCACTTTAGTTCCTGACAAGGACCGTATACTAGATCATTTTCACTTTAGTTCCTGATCAGGACCGTATACTAAATCATTTTCACTTTAGTTCCTGATCAGGACCGTATACTAGGTAATTTTCACTTAAGTTCCTGACCAGGACCGTATACTAGGTAATTTTCACTTAAGTTCCTGACCAGGACGGTATACTAGATCAATTTGACTTTAGTTCCTGACCAGTACCGTATACTAGGTAATTTTCACTTTAGTTCCTGACCAGGACCGTATACTAGGTAATTTTCACTTAAGTTCCTGACCAGGACCGTATACTAGGTAATTTTCACTTAAGTTCCTGACCAGGACCGTATACTAGGTAATTTTCACATCAGTTTCTGACCAGGACCGTATACGCAATATAGTTACCTTGAGTATACAGCAACTGAAAATTTAATTTCTTTTTCTATGTCATCTAAAGCCCCTCTCTTGACCGTTTACAAGTTCATACATCACAGGTATTAGCCTCGTCTGTCAATGCACCTACATTTATAATATAATCAGAGGTGTATTGACAGTCGAGGCTAGTACCTGTGTATACATTGATGAATTGATGCGATCAATAAGCGTGGAAATATCTTTCATTTTATAATGTACCCGCTCAGGACTGTACACGCTATAGGCGTATACAATGAAATTAAAACTTCTGAAAAATGTTCTATCTATTGTGATGTCTTTGCTCAGGATCACCCTATCATTCCATTTCCTGTTTTGATACGATCATGATGATTATCCCTTTCAGATATTTTAAACCTTCCTCGACCAATCAGTGTCCTAGATTTCCTGACTCGAGAAAGCCACTAAGTACTTTTTCTAAATTGACGGCAGTTCTACGTGATATAGAGTCGGGCAATCTAGGATGCTGAATGGCCGAGAAGCAAATCCTGCTCGAAGTCCAGACAAGTTATCTAACTTGACGGTCTAGACCAGCTCCAATCCCAGTCAGCCCCGATCCCAGTGAGTCAGCTGTCCGACGGTCCAGACCAGCTCAAGTCCCAGTCAGCCCCGATCCCAGTGAGTCAGCTGTCTGACGGTCCAGACCAGCTCAAGTCCCAGTCAGCCCCGATCCCAGTGAGGCAGCTGTCTGACGGTCCAGACCAGCTCAAGTCCCAGTCAGCCCCGATCCCAGTGAGTCAGCTGTCTGACGGTCCAGACCAGCTCAAGACCCAGTCAGCCCCGGTCCCAGTGAGGCAGCTGTCTGACGGTCCAGACCAGCTCAAGTCCCAGTCAGCCCCGATCCCAGTGAGTCAGCTGTCTGACGGTCCAGACCAGCTCAAGACCCAGTCAGCCCCGATCCCAGTGAGGCAGCTGTCTGACGGTCCAGACCAGCTCAAGTCCCAGTCAGCCCCGATCCCAGTGAGTCAGCTGTCTGACGGTCCAGACCAGCTCAAGACCCAGTCAGCCCCGATCCCAGTGAGGCAGCTGTCTGACGGTCCAGACCAGCTCAAGTCCCAGTCAGCCCCGATCCCAGTGAGTCAGCTGTCTGACGGTCCAGACCAGCTCAAGACCCAGTCAGCCCCGATCCCAGTGAGGTAGCTGTCTGACGGTCCAGACCAGCTCAAGTCCCAGTCAGCCCCGATCCCAGTGAGTCAGCTGTCTGACGGTCCAACCAGCTCAAATCCCAGTCAGCCCCGATCCCAGTGAGTCAGCTGTCTGACGGTCCAACCAGCTCAAGTCCCAGTCAGCCCCGATCCCAGTGAGGCAACTGTCTAACGGTCCACACCAGCTTAAGTCCCAGTCAGCCTCGATCCCAGTGAGGCAGCTGTCTGACGCCACTTCAGCTTCAAGTTAGCTACACTTTGTAACTAAAGCGGACAAATACATGGCCAGACCGGGATTCGAACTAAGGACCCTCCGAACTCTCATTTAACTGAGCTACCTAGTCGCCGGCGATCGACCCAATCCAGTTCCGTTTCAACTTCATCTTAAAAATCCAACACTCATTCTTTGTGCAAGGGGCGTAGCTGGGATTTAAATATTGTGTAGGCACTTGAACAATTGGCTGATAAAAATGTATTTTTGTTAATTTAATGACGACAGTTTTAAAGGTTAAATAAAATAAATTGATAAGTATATAAATATAAAATTGTATTCCAACTTCGAAAATTGAATGAGTGGTAATGATCTAAATATGAAGATTTTAACAGGAGTTTTAACCTAGTCCCTTGTAGAACAATTTGAAAGGAGAATAAACACGAATTGTTATCCGAAAAACTAGCGCTGGAGGAGGTAGTTACATGGGCACGGATGCAGTTCAAACCTCGGAAATCACGTTGCATGATTATGAGGAATGGCAGACTCAGCCGACAGTTTGTACTGAAGGTCCAAGAGGAGGAGATACCTTCAATCATTGGCAGCCCCATAAAGTGCCTAGGGAAATGGTTTGACGACACACTCAGTGACAGCCAGAACCACAAGAACACCCAAAGCCAAGTGCGCCAGTGGATGAAGAAGATCCACAAGTCGGGACTTCCTGGAAAGTACAAAGCATGGATATACCAGCATGGCATGCTACCAAGGCTCACATGGCTGCTGCTACTGTATGAAATACCAACCTCAACAGTAGAAGGGTTAGAGAAGATGGTGAATGGGTACCTGCGGAAGTGGCTTGGGGTCCCACCAAGTTTCACATCAGTTGGGCTGTACAGTTGTTCGGCAGAACTACAACTACCATTCAAATCGGTCGTTGAAGAGTTCAAGGTAGCAAAATGCAGGCTGGTGATGACTCTGAGGGACTCCAAAGACGTGAAAATCAGCGAGGCAGGGATACAGACAAGAACAGGGAGAAAGTGGTCAGCAAGCACTGCAGTTGGTGAAGCAGAGAGTATGCTCGAGTTGAAGGATATCATCGGGAATACCTGCGTCGGAAGACAAGGAGTTGGCTTCTCTCATTTCCAGCAGTGGGAGAAAGCAAATACCCAAGAAAGACGGCAAATGGTGCAGAAAGAAATCAGAAGGATTGAGGAGGAAAGGAGGAGAGGGAAATCTGTAGAACTCAGCAAACAGGGTGCGTGGACCAGATGGAATCTCCCAGAGAGGAAGATGACGTGGGCTGAAATATGGAGAATGGAGCCCTTCCGGATATCATTTCTGCTACGATCCGTGTATGACACGCTACCATCTCCTGTTAACCTGCATCAGTGGGGATTGACGGAGGATCCTTGCTGCAAGCTATGCGGAGGAAGAGGAACAATGGCTCATATCTTGTCTGGTTGCAAAGAAGCACTACGACAGGGTAGATACCGATGGAGGCACGACAACGTCTTGCGGGTCCTAGCGGATATCCTTGAAGTGGAGAGAAGGAAGAAAAGAACTGGTGTAAGAACAAACCAGGCTGGTATCAAGTTTGTGAAACCAGGGGAGAAAGCCACAGTGAAGCCTCGAAGCACCTCATCCATCTTTGAACGGGCGTCAACATGGGAGATGAAGGTTGACCTTGACAGGAAGCTTGTGTTTCCAGGAATAGTGGAAACAACACTGAGGCCTGACATGGTAATCTGGACAGAGCAATCCAGACACCTCATCGCCATAGAGCTCACCGTACCATGGGAGGAAGGCTGCGAGGAAGCTCACGAGAGGAAGAAAGCCAAGTATGATGAGCTGATGGAAAAGTGCAGGAGCAGAGGATGGACAGTATGGCTCTTTCCAGTGGAGGTTGGCTGTAGAGGTTTCCCCGCACAGTCAGTGTGGAGGACACTACGGTCAATAGGACTCACTGGGAGGGCAAGAGCTACCGCCATCAGACGATTGGGAGAAGCTGCAGAGAGAGCATCGTGCTGGCTATGGCACAAACGAGATGAGCCGATGTGGAAGCCGACATAGACGAGTAGTGGTTTGGCCACCACTACTGACCCACCAGCCGGAGGATGTAGTGATTAAGGGTCGAAACATCTGAAGAGGGCTGGCCATCACCTGATGACGTCAAATGAGGCTTCGCGACTAGAATGACAGCAGTGACGGACTACAAGTCAAGGATGTCACAAGATGCAGAATCACCATCACCTGTAAGCAATCATCATAAGCTAAATTTAGTTTTTTTTTATCGGTAGGAGGGTGGTTCTTAAAAAAACAGAATTCCGAAGCGTTAAAAATATCAATGTGTGAATTCGAAATTGACAAAACTAGGGCAAAATATGAACAAAGGCATGGAGACCTTTGATGAATATAATGAGAACAATACCAGGTGTTCCGGAAGGGTAAGCGTCTTCTGAGTCATCGATGACTCACGTCATTTAAATCAAGTCAAATCCAAGTTGTGTTACGTCCTCATAATGAGAACTTGTGTAGTTAAAACAAAACCACTCGCATGACCATAATAAATATCATCGACCTTCATGTAACACAAAGAAATAGCATAATTCCCTGTTATATGTAAAATATGATGGCGACCATAAAGCTCGTCAATAGTCCGCATTAACCTTCATCTTTTGAAACGCTGTGCTGCAAGTTTGCTGTCCGCAGTTACACTCTTTGATATCATGATAAAGTCATGAAGTTATGCTATGCTTGAATACCGACCAAATCAACTGCAACATAGGGAAGTAGGGATGTTACTGTCAAGAAAGGGAAAAGTCATGATCGAAAAATCAATATCGTCCTACTTATCGTACAGCGTAATTGTAAGAGGTCCTTTTGGATCATGTTATGAGTAAAGGTCGAATAAAGTGGCTGTGCTTGAAGAGCTCGTAATTTCCTTAATTTCAAGCTCAGGAGGGAACACAAGAGCCATGTGGTTAATACAATTTTTATTATTTAAAGACAGCCCATTGTCGATATCTGAGTGTAAGAATTGAAGGACTTGGTTGGATTATTTTTGTCCTGGTCGCACTACAATAAATTTAGCCTCGTATGAACACAGGAAATGTTGACCGTAGGAGGAGTTTCTTCTCATAGGAATACCTACAGTCTGCTCACTGCATATTGTCATCCAGCATATTGTCATCCATGAACTCAATCATTCTCACAATTTCATCCTCTGTATATCTATTTAAGCCTTTTAACAACCACACATTTATATCACAGTTCACACTCACACATTTATATCACAGTTCACAACCACACATTTATATCGCAGTTCACAACCACACATTTATATCACAGTTCACAAGCACACATTTACATCACAGTTCACAACCACACATTTATATCAGTTCACAACCACACATTTATATCACAGTTCACAACCATACATTTATATCACAGTTCACAGCCACACATTTATATCACAGTTCACAACCAAACATTTATATCACAGTTCACAACCACACATTTATATCACAGTTCACAACCACATATTTATATCGCAGTTCACAACTACACATTTATATCACTGTTCACAACCACACATTCATATCACAGTTCACACCCACACATTTATATCCCAGTTCACAACCACAGATTTATATCACAGTTCACACCCACATATTTATATCGCAGTTCACAACCACACATTTATATCACAGTTTACAACCACACATTTGTATCACAGTTCACAACCACACATTTATATCGCAGTTCACAACCACACATTTATATCACAGTTCACTACCACACATTTATATCACAGTTCACAACCACATATTTATATCACAGTTCACAACCACACATTAATATCACAGTTCACCACACATTTATATCACAGTTCACAACCACATATTTATATCACAGTTCACAACCACACATTAATATCACAGTTCACCACACATTTATATCACAGTTCACAACCACATATTTATATCGCAGTTCACAACCACCCATTTATATCACAGTTTACAACCACACATTTGTATCACAGTTCACAACCACACATTTATATCACAGTACAACACCACACATTTATGTCACAGTTCACAACCACACATTTTTATCACAGTTCACAACCACACATTTATATCGCAGTTCACAACCGCACATTTATATCACGGTTCACAACCACACATTCATATCCCAGTTCGCAACCACACATTTATATCACAGTTCAAAGCCACATATTTATATCACAGTTCACAACCACACATTTATCTCACCGTTCACAACCACACATTTATATCACAGTTCACAACGACACATGTATATCGCAGTTCACAACCACACATTTATATCACATTTCACAACCATACATTTATATCACTGTTCACACCCACCCATTTATATCACAGTTCACAACCACACATTTGTATCACAGTTCACAACCACACATTTATCTCGCAGTTCACAACCACACATTTATATCACAGTTTACAACCACACATTTGTATCACAGTTCACAACCACACATTTATCTCGCAGTTCACAACCACACATTTATATCACATTTCACAACCATACATTTATATCACTGTTCACACCCACCCATTTATATCACAGTTCACAACCACACATTTGTATCTCAGTTCACAACCACACATTTATATCGCAGTTCACAACCTCACATTTATATCACTGTTCACAACCACACATTTATATCACAGTTCACAACTACACATTTATATCACAGTTCACTACCACACATTTATATCGCAGTTCACAACCACACATTTATATCACGGTTCACAACCACACATTCATATCCCAGTTCGCAACCACACATTTATATCACAGTTCAAAGCCACATATTTATATCACAGTTCACAACCACACATTAATATCACAGTTCACCACACATTTATATCACAGTTCACAACCACATAGTTATATCGCAGTTCACAACCACACATTTATATCACGGTTCACAACCACACATTCATATCACAGTTCGCAACCACACATTTATATCACAGTTCACAGCCACATATTTATATCACAGTTCACAACCACACATTAATATCACAGTTCACCACACATTTATATCACAGTTCACAACCACATATTTATATCACAGTTCACAACCACACATTAATATCACAGTTCACCACACATTTATATCACAGTTCACAACCACTCATTTATATCACAGTTCACAAGCACACATTTATATCACAGTTCACAAGCACACATTTATATTACAGTTCACAACCATACATTTATATCACAGTTCATAACCACGCATTTATATCACAGTTCACAACCATACATTTATATCACTGTTCACACCCACCCATTTATATCACAGTTCACAACCACACATTTTTATCACAGTTCACAACCACACATTTATATCAAAGTTCACAAGCACACATTTATATCACAGTTCACAACCAAACATTTATATCACAGTTCACAACCACACATTTGTATCACAGTTCACAACCACACATTTATATCAGTTCACAACCACACATTTATTTCACAGTTCACAACCATACATTTATATCACAGTTCATAACCACGCATTTATATCACAGTTCACAACCATACATTTATATCCCAGTTCATAACCACACATTTATATCACAGTTCACAACCACATATTTATATCGCAGCTCACAACCACACATTTATATCACAGTTTACAACCACACATTTATATCACAGTTCACAACGACACATGTATATCGCAGTTCACAACCACACATTTATATCACATTTCACAACCATACATTTATATCACTGTTCACAACCACACATTTATATCACAGTTCACCACCACACATTTATATCACAGTTCACTACCACACATTTATATCACAGTTCACAACCACATATTTATATCACAGTTCACAACCACACATTTATATCACAGTTCACAAGCACACATTTATATCACAGTTCACAACCATACATTTATATCACAGTTCATAACCACACATTTATATCACAGTTCACAACCATACATTTATATCACTGTTCACAACCACACATTTATATCACAGTTCACAACGACACATGTATATCGCAGTTCACAACCACACATTTATATCACAGTTCACAACCACACATTTATACCGCAGTTCACAACCACATATTTAGATCACAGTTCACAACACATTTATATCACAGATCACAACGACACATGTATATCGCAGTTCACAACCCCACATTTATATCACAGCTCACAACCACACATTAATATCACAGTCCACCACACATTTATATTACAGTTCACAACCACATATTTATATAACAGTTCACAACCACCCATTTATATCACAGTACACAACCACATATTTAGATCACAGTTCACAACCACATATTTATATCACAGTTCACAACCACACATTAATATCACAGTTCACCACACATTTATATCACAGTTCACAACCACACATTTATATCGCAGTTCACAACCACACATTTATGTCACAGTTCACAACCCCACATTTATATCACAGTTAACAACCACACATTTATATCCCAGTTCACAACCACACATTTTTATCACAGTTCACAACCACAAATTTATATCGCAGTTCACAACCACCCATTTATATCACAGTTCACGACCACACATTTATATCACAGTTAACAACCACACATTCATGTCACAGTTCACAACCACACTTTTATATCACAGTTCACACTCACACATTTATATCACAGTGCACAACCACACATTTATATCACAGTTCACAACCACACATTTATATTACAGTTCACAACCACACATTTATATCACAGTTCACAACCACACATTTATATCGCAGTTCACAACCATACATTTATATCACTGTTTACAACCACACATTTATATCACAGTTCACAACCACACATTTATATCGCAGTTCACAACCGCACATTTATATCACGGTTCACAACCACACATTCATATCACAGTTCGCAACCACACATTTATATCACAGTTCACAGCCACATATTTATATCACAGTTCACAACCACACATTTATATCACAGTTCACAACCACACATTTATATCAACAGTTCACAACCACACATTTATATCACAGTTCACAAACACATATTTAATCGCAGTTCGCCACTCTTTTGGAAAAGAAAGCACTTAAAAAGAGAACGAATCCATTCCTTCTATTTGGTATGAGGAATGGTACTGTAAAGGGTTGGGAAGTCAAATGTTTTGATAAAGGAAACAGTTTTTGAGAACAGGATGTTCAAGATAGGTCAAAAGATCTTTTGAGTTCTTCAATATTCACACTCCATTTATTCCACTTACCAAGTAAACAGCCACAATACGACTGTAACCCTAATGAAATGGTACAGAGAACGGTATAAACAGTTTCCATTATGGCTTGGTTGAGCAACAAGATGAACCGCGATAAAACGTTATTCATAAGGACTTTTCGGCATCAAACGCTAACGAGACATGTCTGTATCATTATCATTAATGGGTAATCGGAAAGATAGTAATTATAATACAGAAGCGTGAATAGCTAGTATTTCGTTTTTCGAAAAACCGGAAAGTGTAGGGTTACCATGGTTGTCAAGCATGCTTAGTTCTAGTTCTCCAGACGAAGATTAGATGCGTTGTCGGCACAAACAAATGCATGCCTATCATGCAGATTGTTGAGTGGTTTGCACATCGGGGTCAGGAAATACAGACTTTGTGTTTTATTTTCCTTTCGGATTGCAAGCAGCTAATTTCGTTTTGCCCTTATGGTTAATATCTGTTTGTTAAGTCACTAATTAAGACGGACTTAAAGCTTCTTAATTCCTTCAGAAACTAAGTACAGAGTCTCAGAGGACAGTGTTTATGACGGCAGTATCTATGACGACAGTGTACTTACAGGGTAGATGGATGTCGTCCGATCGTAAAAGGAGAAAAGGGTCACCTTGTCATAACTTGCAAGCCTATCTCTGACTGATATCCTATGCGTACCAAGTCAGGGTGTGGTGGGGTATGGGAATCAAAGAATGGTCGACACCTTACTTTGAGTAGCCTCTGAAGACTGTGAACTTTTGATATTTCGAATTTTCCGGACCACAATCTTGTTCATCTTTATGGCATTGCCATTATTTTTCATATGAGCTTGAAAGTTGTATTGCATTTTTGTGTATTACAAGATATTGGTCAACTGAAAAAACTTAAACATGATTTTTTCGCACTTTGTATTAGACAAAACATCCTTGATATACATATTCACTTTTTCAATTTCGTGAATTCACACAGATTTTAAACAAACACTTAACAGAATTATGTGTACACAGGCACGTGCCAACTCGAGCCTAAGGCAGCTACAATCTCTACCCAGAGTCGTTCCTTTTTAATCACACACACATTAAAGGGAGAGCAAGGACCGTAACTCTGCGTGGAGATTGAGGCAGCTACGCTACTGCCTTTGTTAGACACACACAGTTGATTATCCGAAATTCTACCACGTCTTGGATGTTACGACATCTTTCATTGGTTAATAACCATGCATCCCTTGACAATAATACATGCTCGTGAAACGCTCCTCTTAAAACCTCCCCCGAATTGCAGATGATTTATTTTGAAGATTAACAACCGGAAAGGTGTCTTAATTGGTTTTATGTGTTGTTCAGCGACGTCGATAGATTGATGCTTTTGATTGATTGTAATGAAATATTGTGAGTAAAACATGTCAGTGTCTTTTGTTTATCGTCTGCCAAATTGAGCAACTCAAATGGCAGCTGTAAGTGAAGCTTGTCGGTTTTCGGAATATGATCGAAATGTGCAAAGTTGTTTACTTTTATCAAATAGGCAAAGCATTCGCTCAACTTACTCAGGGCCGGTGACGTGACGGGTCACGCTCAGGCAGAGGCCAAGCACAAAATTTTGTCAACAGTAATACATCTTGTGGTAACCTTTGATAAAAATATCTTGTTTGAGAATGGCTTTTCATACTAAGGTCATTGTTCATTTCTTTAGAAATATCAATAACAAACGTGAACTCTCAAAATCCAAGATGGCTGCATGGCGGCCATCTTGTTTTCCCGATCAGTCCCAAAATGAAACGTGCAAAATATTGGCCCATGGGTAACATTCATAGAAAATTTGAGAATCCATTCTTTACTTTTTGAGAACAGAGATAACAAAATTTTGTTATATAATGGATGAAACAATCACGGACAAACGGCAATTTGATCAGCCAATCTAATGATGGATGGTTGAAAACGCATCACGTGGCAAATGTTAGCATTTGCAAAGAACAGCCTTATATAAATATTTGAATTGTGTAGGTCAGATCTCGAACAATATAGGCGTATGGGCATTGAGGTGTATACAAAAATATACAAGAAATTCTTCCAGACACAACAACAAAATATCAGTTTAGCTTTAGGTCTGGTGATTTATTATTTTTTCATGGTTGTATAGGATTATCAAAAAAAATAAAAAATCACATAGTTGACAATAGAATCAAGGAAAAGTACATAGTTACAAGAAATCCTTTACGGTCACCTGAGTTAAATTAATATCTATTTCCAACAAAGATGATCTTACTAAGTTTGAAAGAATTTTTTCTGACTGGTTCTTGAGAATAAGTCAAAAACGTAAAAAGATTACGAACAACGGATGACACACGACGACGGACGAAAATATGATCGCAATAGGTCACTCAGTTGACCCTAACAATATTAAATGAAACAGAAGATAACAGCATAAATAAAAACAGACGATGTAAATAAACCTATCATAACTGTTCTTTGGCAGCAAACTTTCATCTAAAGTTGGAGCACGCTCACCAAATTCATTTCTATTTCTAACCTTGTTGTGGCGGAATTCTGTCCTTCAAGTTGTGCAGTCGACCTTTAAACATTCAATAGACGATAACGTGCTTTAACTAAGTCATTCTTCCTGTGTGGTTCCATGTTAAAAAAAATCATTCAAACACTTTTCTGACTTCATTTTTCATCCCGTTTTGGTAAAATTTTGCACTGGGCAGGTAAAGTATTACGTGCTTCTATTCGTAAAATTTATACAATTAAATTTGTCCATTTATACAATTAATTTTTGATCTCCGCATACAAGTTTTGACATCATTCCCATTTATATACTGTTAAATTTGCCATAAAGTGTTTCGGCCAGTAAACGTATCATGGAAAGCATTCAAAAAAACGGATAATGACAAAAATAATACCAGCAGAAGTGCTGGATATTTCTGTAGCCGAATTTTGCATCTGTAAACAAAATATGTCGACCGTAGAAAACTGTCAAAAAATGAAACAAAGTATTGAAAACTCCCCCCCCCCCCCGGCATTACTTCTACAGATTTGTATAAAAAAAAAATAACCTTGTAGGACTTTTTTTGAGAAATGATTAAGATGAAATAAAACAACATATAATAATTATAAATCAGAGATGGGAACTGTTGGACTAGGCCGGAATTCGAACCGGACTTCAGCTTGCTACCTTAGCGCTCTAACTGACTGATCTACTGGTCAACAAATGAGTCCTGGCCAAACTGTGCTACAGTTATATCAAAGCAGAAATGAAGGGGGTTAATGTATATAGGAACATGAGGCCCGATAGGCCTGCATTGCTCACCTACTATTAATCTCACACTTCAAAAGTTTAAAAGTGGACAAAGGTCACATACTGAAATAGCCTTAATAAAGCTACAGGGTAAATATCCTTACCTCGGACTCTTGGTTATTAACAGAACCTGTTACAAGATTTAAGTTCATTTGACCCAAGTGACCTTGAAAAAATTTAGCAAGGTCATTCAGTTGAACAAACTTGGAAGCCCTTAATCCCAAATATCATCAGCCTATGACTTTTGGTTATTAAGATGAGATTGTAAAGGGATTTTAACACACTTGACCCCTGTGACCTAGAAAGTATGTCAAGGTCATTTGCAAACTTTGTCATGCTCCATCCCAGGAAGCTACCAGCTAAATATTAAAATTGCATGCTTTTTGGTTCTTCTTCATTAGTCATATGAAGTTTTTGACCCCTGTGAACTTGAAAGTATGTCAAGGTCATATTCATTCGCAAACTTTCTACAGCTTCCTCGGAGGAAGGTATCTGCCAAATATTAAGATTGTATGGCTTTTAGCCCTGAAGAAGAAGTCGTTTGATGGTTTTGACATATTTGACCCCTGTAACTTTTAAGGTAGATCACGGTCATTTTCATACGCAAAATTTGTCAAGCTCCATGCTAGGAAACAGTTCATCAAAAGAAGTCATTTGAAATTTTAGACATAGTATAGATAGTATTTGAACCCTGCGACCTTGAAAGTAGGCCAAGGTCATTTTCATTTGCAGATTTTGTCAGGCGCCATACAAGGAAACTATTAGCCTAAGAAATAGTCTAATCGCAATCACATTGAACATATAAGCTCTAGGAGAAGTAGCCTAAAAAAATCTGTGTTCAGACATACAACACCCCCATCACCAACTCTATTGTAGAGCATAACCAAAGCTACAAAGCAGTTATAAAATCTATGTTGTAAACGATAATATCCTGGAAGACATTCGCTGACCTACTGCGAGACAAGCACTAATATATTAACAGTATCAAGGGGTCCAAGGGAACTGAATTTCTCAGCAGGTTATTTTGAAATCTGCAAAGGAGTTTAGGGAAAAAAAAACCATTTTTATTTGATTGAAATCTGCCCAGTAGTTTGGGTGAAAAGGTCATTAAAGCAAATCAGAACATTTGACCTCCTTTACTTGGCCCCACAATCCCCAGGAGGGTCAGCTCCTTTACTTGGCCCCACAGTACCCAGGAGGGTCAGCTCCTTAATTGGTATCACAGTCCCCAGGAGGGTCAGCTCCTTTACTTGGCCCCACAGTCCCCAGGAGGGTCAGCTCCTTTACTTGGCCCCACAGTCCCCAGGAGGGTCAGCTCCTTAATTGGTATCACAGTCCCCAGGAGGGTCAGCTTCTTAATTGGTATCAGTCCCCAGGAGGGTCAGCTCCATAATTGATATCACAGTCCCCAGTAGGGTCAGCTCCTTAAATGGTATCACAGTCCCCAGGAGGGTCAGCTCCTTAATCGGCCCCACAGACCCCAGGAGGGTCAGCTCCTTAATTGGTATCAGTCCTCAGGAGGGTCAGCTCCTTAATTGGTACAACTTTTGATCCCCATGAATTTTGTTCAGTGATTTGAGAGACGTTGTTATATGATAACAGACAACAGACAAAGCACCATCATTTGGTACCATATAAATTTAAGGTATTGTCCTGTTAAGGTTATTCATGTTTAACTAGATTTTTTTTTTTTTTTAACAAAAACATATGTCTCCCCTTATAAGCCAATAGAAAAACTCAGGTATAAAAAATAAACAAAGGGCCATATCGCTTTAAAAAGTGGAGCACGAGACCCGAATTTAGAATGCGACACTCCTACTTCCCAAGATACATTAAAACTTTAGCAAGTTTGGTCAACGTAGGTGGAATAACATGGAAGTTATGCCGTGGACAAACTTCGGTATTAAAATTAAACAGAGGGCCATAACTCTGTATATAGTGACACACAATACCTAATTTCAGTGCACAGCACACCTTCTGTGAGTGATGCAGGTATACTTCAAGTTTGATTATGATATCTTTAATGGTTTGGAAGTTATGCCGTGGACAAACTTCGGTATTAAAAATAAACAAAGGGACATAACTCTGTATATAGTGGGGCATACAATCTGATTCTAGTGTGAGGAATTCTACCTTCCCAAGATACATAAATATGGTAAGTATGGTCAACGTAGGTGAAATAACATGGAACTTATGCTCCGGACAAACTTCCGCATAAAAATTAAACAAAGGGCCATAACTCTGTATATAGTGAAGCATGAGACCTAATTATATTGCACTGCCCACCTTCTGTGGGTGATGCAGATATAGTTCAAGTGTGATCAAGATATCTTAATTGGTTTTAAATTTTTTGGCTGGACAAGAATTTACTAAAAAAGGGGAACTTATTTGACCTTTGACCTTGATGTGAAGTTCACAGTGACCTAATTCCAGTGCACTGCACACCTCCTGTGGGTGATGCATGCATACCTAAAGTTTCATCAAGATATCTTTAACAGTTTAAAAGTTATGTCCCGGACAAGTTCGATTAGAAGAACCAGAAGAAGAAGAACCAGTACTTATCGATATGTCTCCCTTCATTCGAAGGGGAGACATAATAAGAATGAAACCTTGTTAGCAAGTAGTTACCATTGTTTTATTAACAGACATTAAGATTATTAAAAATCAGTGTTCTTTAATTTCAATGTCGGAACCAGCCGAAGTGTGAGATTGCATATCAACTTACAAATATTTATGTTTGTTCTGATAATTGAGTGACATAAATTGTAAACACTTGTATAAATGAAATGACAAATCTAAATGAAATAACAAATCTTAATTCTTCGCAAAGAACATTATTTATGTAAATAATTCATTTTCACACAATGAGGGGGAAAACATATAATCAGGAAAAAACTAACATCCGTAACGTTGACCTTGTTTCTCTGGAAGAAAGGAACAACTTGGTGAGTTTCTTTTTTCCTGGATCAAAAAGGAAACATTTTGGAAATGTATCTAGAATCAGATTTTGATGTCAGGCTGTGTGGTAATTTAATTTATATCCAGATTGTTATGTTTACCTTACTTCATACAGGGCTCAATTGTATTTGCTCTTGATAGACACCAGAATATCTTTACAGGAATACATTTTATTTTACCTATCAGCAAATCATGCTATTTAAAAAACCTTTCACAAAAACAAATCACTGGTGTATTTTATGATATATTTACTTTCCCTTTATCTGCTTGTAAAGTCCCTGCGACAAAATCATGTTTGTAGGTGTGAGTTAGAATAAAAGTTTTTACCTAACTTCAAATTAATCAGTATTTACAAACATTGCACATTCTTTTGAAGTAACACAAAATTATGTATCCCATGAGACCAACTGAGATCATTTGCAAGTGTCAAATAAATACCTGGTTCATTTCATGCTAACCAATTCACCAGCTAACCCCACAAAAAACAGCTATAGGACACAGAAAACACAAGTTATAACAAAACCTAACAACTATTTTAAATTAAAAAAAATGTATATAAAAACACTTCTATATATACATGTATATCTAACATTTTAACAGCTTATTATCAAAACACAATCAAACCGTTAAAACTTTATCTACAATATGACAGTATAGCGCTAACTGTTTGTAGTAAAGGTGTGTACTGTACATGTTATTTCATTAAGTAAAGCACTAACTGTTTGTAGTATTGGTGTGTACTGTACATGTTATTTCGTTAAGTAAAACACTAACTGTTTGTAGTATTGGTGTTTAGACCATCATCCCCTGCTCTTTTTTAAAGTATGATAAATCATTGAATGGGCCTTGTCAACACTCAGAGGGGAGGGGGTTCATGTCAATGCAATTCCTCACAAAAAAGGGGGAGGGGCGCTAATTACTGCAAATACGGTAATCTGCATTATACTTCTCTAATTAAAGCACTCTGAATATTACTCCAGATGTACAAAATTTTACAAGTGAGAAGAAATTATTTTCTTTATGAGAGCAAAATTATTTTCATGTAGGATGTTATCAAGTGTATACATATATATATATGAATGAGGGTCAAACTTTTACTTCTCTCACTTCCCAAAAAATCTCTGTTTGGATTCTAAACACTTCTGTTCAGATACTAAACACAGGCATGTGATAACATGATTGATTGATTGATAGGTTTTACGTCCGCTTCACTACCGAGTAGTCTGGTTATCCAGCAGACGAAGAAAAGACAGGAAAATAAGTAGAAGGTATAAAGTATGGAGTGAAGGGATAGAGGAGGGAGATAGGTTAGAGAAGGAGCCATCTATTCTATATGTATTTACTGTAAAAGTATAGTTTTTGTAAGACAGCTCCTATGCCTAATTTTTGCCTTAAAGAAACCTAACACTCGTCGTATAGCATCACCAAGCCTGGAAGGGAAGTGAGGTACTGAGCCGCCGCCAGCTACACCAGTTCCTGCCTATTCTATGAATTTTGTTTGGTATATATATTTGAAGTCCTTCTAAACGTCTTAATAAATATATCCTCCCCTGTTGTTTATATTTAACATACCCCTGTATTTCATATATTGCAAAGTGCGTGAACTGACAACAAGGGTGGTACATTTCGCACTAACACTTTCACTGCATTTAATCTTTAGGTGTGACACTTATTTTTGTCAATTAACTCATTTTATATAATTTACTTGCATTTTTCTATATAAGACCCACTGTGATATTTATACAACATGCTACTATATTATATATTATATATTTATTATATTCCCTGTTTTAAATATATAATATAATTGTGTGGTATAAATAACGGGACCCTGCGATACAAGTTACAATAGCAGTGGTACATGTAGCTATAAACATGGGGTTAAATATAAACAGGCAACCAATATTTAACTCATTCACCCCTGAATTTTCATAATGAAATATTCTAACCTTTGAATTGGAAGAGTTCAAATGTGTCTTCAGGGGTGAATGAGTTAATAGCTGAGTTTGCAAAAAAATCATTTTTTAAAGGCAGAATGGGTGGTCTGTTAGGTTCTACAGTATTACATGTTTGTTCCTTCCTTAGTACAGTGTATGAATGTGATAAAAAAAAAAAGATCGTTTAATTCTAGCTCGCCCAGGCAGCAAGTTCTCGCATGTCATCATCATCCTCCGGAACTGTGGTTTTCTCTGCAACACAACCACATCAGGAATCATGGTCATTTCAACACACGTACAGTTATAACATAAATTGATTATGTGAAAATGATAAACTTAACCGAGGGCTCAACTGAGATATAGAGGATCTTACATTCAAGTCCATGTCATATTGAATTCATTAAACAAGTTTTATAAATTCAATATGACGTTGACACTCATGTAAGATTCTATTTATCACATCACATTCATAATTTATAAAAAAAATATGAAAACACCATTATGTGTTCTCAGCTGACTCTATATACATCAAAACCAAAGTACTCCGGTCTATTATCGTCGTTCCATGCTGTGACAAAGTAGTGCCATGACAAAGTAGTGCCAATTTGTTTTTTCCACAGCACCTTAACGTTTTATTACACATGTGTAATACCATATTTATGACATGGCCGTATGACGTAGTAAAATGGGTCAGTTATGTGATAAGAAAAGAGTTATCGTAAGACCCTCTTCACAGGTAAGATACTAATTGCCTCTATCACCTGGAGTCTAGATCATTATAAGGAACAAAGATATTGGTATAGGAACAAACATATCAGTATAGGAACAAACATATCAGTATAGGAACAAAGACATTGGTATAGGAACAAAGATATTGGTATAGGAACAAAGATATCTGTTTAGGAACAAAGAACTCGGTATAGGAACAAAGATATCAGTATAGGAACAAAGATATTGGTATAGCAACAAAGACATTGGTATAGGAATAAAGATATTGGTATAGGAACAAAGATATCGGTATAGGAACAAAGAACTCGGTATAGGAACAAAGATATCAGTATAGGAACATAGATATTGGTATAGGAACAAAGATATCGGTATAGGAACAAAGATATTGGTATAGGAACAAAGATATCGGTATAGGAACAAAGAACTCGGTATAGGAACAAAGATATCTGTATAGGAACAAAGACATCGGTATAGGAACAAAGACATCGGTATAGGAACAAATATATCGGTATAGCAACAAAGATATCGGTATAGGAACAAAGATATCGGTATAGGAACAAAGATATCTGTATAGGAACAAAGACATCTGTATAGGAACAAAGAACTCGGTATAGGAACAAAGATATCTGTATAGGAATAAAGACATCGGTATAGGAACAAAGATATCGGTATAGGAACAAAGACATCGGTATAGGAACAAAGATATTGGTAGAGGACCAAAGACATCGGTATAGGAACAAAGATATTGGTATAGGAACAAAGACATTGGTATAGCAACAAAGATATCGGTATAGGAACAAAGATATTGGTATAGGAACAAAGACATCGGTATAGGAACAAAGACATTGGTATAGGAACAAAGATATCGGTATAGGAACAAAGATATTGGTATAGGAACAAAGATATCTGTATAGGAACAAAGACATCGGTATAGGAACAAAGAACTCGGTATAGGAACAAATATATTGGTATGGAAACAAAGATATCAGTATAGGAACAAAGATATCGGTATAGGAACAAAGATATCGGTATAGGAACAAAGATATCGGTATAGGAACAAAGATATCGGTATAGGAACAAAGACATCGGTATAGGAACAAAGATATTGGTATAGGAACAAAGATATCGGTATAGGAACAAAGATATTGGTATAGGAACAAAGACATTGGTATAGGAACAAAGATATCGGTATAGGAACAAAGATATTGGTATAGGAACAAAGATATCGGTATAGGAACAAAGACATCGGTATAGGAACAAAGATATCGGTATAGGAACAAAGATATCGGTATAGGAACAAAGATATCGGTATAGGAACAAAGACATCGGTATAGGAACAAAGATATTGGTAGAGGAACAAAGATATCGGTATAGGAACAAAGATATTGGTATAGGAACAAAGACATTGGTATAGGAACAAAGATATCGGTATAGGAACAAAGATATTGGTATAGGAACAAAGATATCTGTATAGGAACAAAGACATCGGTATAGGAACAAAGATATCAGTATAGGAACAAAGATATCGGTATAGGAACAAAGACATCGGTATAGGAACAAAGACATTGGTATAGGAACAAAGATATCGGTATAGGAACAAAGATATTGGTATAGGAACAAAGATATCTGTATAGGAACAAAGACATCGGTATAGGAACAAAGATATCGGTATAGGAACAAAGATATCGGTATAGGAACAAAGATATCGGTATAGGAACAAAGACATCGGTATAGGAACAAAGATATTGGTAGAGGACCAAAGATATCGGTATAGGAACAAAGATATTGGTATAGGAACAAAGACATTGGTATAGCAACAAAGATATCGGTATAGGAACAAAGATATTGGTATAGGAACAAAGATATCGGTATAGGAACAAAGACATCGGTATAGGAACAAAGATATCGGTATAGGAACAAAGATATCGGTATAGGAACAAAGATATCGGTATAGGAACAAAGATATCGGTATAGGAACAAAGATATCGGTATAGGAACAAAGATATCGGTATAGGAACAAAGATATCGGTATAGGAACAAAGATATCGGTATAGGAACAAAGATATCGGTATAGGAACAAAGATATCGGTATAGGAACAAAGATATCGGTATAGGAACAAAGATATCGGTATAGGAACAAAGATATCGGTATAGGAACAAAGATATCGGTATAGGAACAAAGATATCGGTATAGGAACAAAGATATCGGTATAGGAACAAAGATATCGGTATAGGAACAAAGATATCGGTATAGGAACAAAGATATCGGTATAGGAACAAAGATATCGGTATAGGAACAAAGATATCGGTATAGGAACAAAGATATCGGTATAGGAACAAAGATATCGGTATAGGAACAAAGATATCGGTATAGGAACAAAGATATCGGTATAGGAACAAAGATATCGGTATAGGAACAAAGACATCGGTATAGGAACAAAGATATTGGTATAGGAACAAAGATATCGGTATAGGAACAAAGATATTGGTATAGGAACAAAGATATCGGTATAGGAACAAAGACATCGGTATAGGAACAAAGATATTGGTATAGGAACAAAGATATCGGTATAGGAACAAAGATATTGGTATAGGAACAAAGATATCTGTATAGGAACAAAGACATCGGTATAGGAACAAAGATATCAGTATAGGAACAAAGATATCGGTATAGGAACAAAGACATCGGTATAGGAACAAAGACATTGGTATAGGAACAAAGATATCGGTATAGGAACAAAGATATTGGTATAGGAACAAAGATATCTGTATAGGAACAAAGACATCGGTATAGGAACAAAGATATCAGTATAGGAACAAAGATATCGGTATAGGAACAAAGATATCGGTATAGGAACAAAGACATCGGTATAGGAACAAAGACATTGGTATAGGAACAAAGATATCGGTATAGGAACAAAGATATTGGTATAGGAACAAAGATATCTGTATAGGAACAAAGACATCGGTATAGGAACAAAGATATCAGTATAGGAACAAAGATATCGGTATAGGAACAAAGATATCGGTATAGGAACAAAGACATCGGTATAGGAACAAAGACATTGGTATAGGAACAAAGATATCGGTATAGGAACAAAGATATTGGTATAGGAACAAAGATATCTGTATAGGAACAAAGACATCGGTATAGGAACAAAGATATCAGTATAGGAACAAAGATATCGGTATAGGAACAAAGATATCGGTATAGGAACAAAGACATCGGTATAGGAACAAAGACATTGGTATAGGAACAAAGATATCGGTATAGGAACAAAGATATTGGTATAGGAACAAAGATATCTGTATAGGAACAAAGACATCGGTATAGGAACAAAGATATCAGTATAGGAACAAAGATATCGGTATAGGAACAAAGATATCGGTATAGGAACAAAGACATCGGTATAGGAACAAAGACATTGGTATAGGAACAAAGATATCGGTATAGGAACAAAGATATTGGTATAGGAACAAAGATATCTGTATAGGAACAAAGACATCGGTATAGGAACAAAGATATCAGTATAGGAACAAAGATATCGGTATAGGAACAAAGATATCGGTATAGGAACAAAGACATCGGTATAGGAACAAAGACATTGGTATAGGAACAAAGATATCGGTATAGGAACAAAGATATTGGTATAGGAACAAAGATATCTGTATAGGAACAAAGACATCGGTATAGGAACAAAGATATCAGTATAGGAACAAAGATATCGGTATAGGAACAAAGATATCGGTATAGGAACAAAGACATCGGTATAGGAACAAAGACATTGGTATAGGAACAAAGATATCGGTATAGGAACAAAGATATTGGTATAGGAACAAAGATATCTGTATAGGAACAAAGACATCGGTATAGGAACAAAGATATCAGTATAGGAACAAAGATATCGGTATAGGAACAAAGATATCGGTATAGGAACAAAGACATCGGTATAGGAACAAAGACATTGGTATAGGAACAAAGATATCGGTATAGGAACAAAGATATTGGTATAGGAACAAAGATATCTGTATAGGAACAAAGACATCGGTATAGGAACAAAGATATCAGTATAGGAACAAAGATATCGGTATAGGAACAAAGATATCGGTATAGGAACAAAGACATCGGTATAGGAACAAAGACATTGGTATAGGAACAAAGATATCGGTATAGGAACAAAGATATTGGTATAGGAACAAAGATATCTGTATAGGAACAAAGACATCGGTATAGGAACAAAGATATCAGTATAGGAACAAAGATATCGGTATAGGAACAAAGATATCGGTATAGGAACAAAGACATCGGTATAGGAACAAAGACATTGGTATAGGAACAAAGATATCGGTATAGGAACAAAGATATTGGTATAGGAACAAAGATATCTGTATAGGAACAAAGACATCGGTATAGGAACAAAGATATCAGTATAGGAACAAAGATATCGGTATAGGAACAAAGATATCGGTATAGGAACAAAGACATCGGTATAGGAACAAAGACATTGGTATAGGAACAAAGATATCGGTATAGGAACAAAGATATTGGTATAGGAACAAAGATATCTGTATAGGAACAAAGACATCGGTATAGGAACAAAGATATCAGTATAGGAACAAAGATATCGGTATAGGAACAAAGATATCGGTATAGGAACAAAGACATCGGTATAGGAACAAAGACATTGGTATAGGAACAAAGATATCGGTATAGGAACAAAGATATTGGTATAGGAACAAAGATATCTGTATAGGAACAAAGACATCGGTATAGGAACAAAGATATCAGTATAGGAACAAAGATATCGGTATAGGAACAAAGATATCGGTATAGGAACAAAGACATCGGTATAGGAACAAAGACATTGGTATAGGAACAAAGATATCGGTATAGGAACAAAGATATTGGTATAGGAACAAAGATATCTGTATAGGAACAAAGACATCGGTATAGGAACAAAGATATCAGTATAGGAACAAAGATATCGGTATAGGAACAAAGATATCGGTATAGGAACAAAGACATCGGTATAGGAACAAAGACATTGGTATAGGAACAAAGATATCGGTATAGGAACAAAGATATTGGTATAGGAACAAAGATATCTGTATAGGAACAAAGACATCGGTATAGGAACAAAGATATCAGTATAGGAACAAAGATATCGGTATAGGAACAAAGATATCGGTATAGGAACAAAGACATCGGTATAGGAACAAAGATATTGGTAGAGGACCAAAGATATCGGTATAGGAACAAAGATATTGGTATAGGAACAAAGACATTGGTATAGCAACAAAGATATCGGTATAGGAACAAAGATATTGGTATAGGAACAAAGATATCGGTATAGGAACAAAGATATCGGTATAGGAACAAGGATATTGGTATAGGAACAAAGATATCGGTATTGGAACAAAGACATCGGTATAGGAACAAAGATATCGGTATAGGAACAAAGATATTGGTATAGGAACAAAGATATCAGTATAGGAACAAAGACATTGGTATCGGAACAAAGATATTGGTACATGTATGTGTGACAGCTGTGTCAGGTTAACATTTCATACAAAAATATCTTACTTTTGTGTTTTGGTTCCTGGGTAGGAACAGAGGGCAAATCGTCCAGCATAGGTCCAACATCCAGCAACTGCTCATCCAGTTCTGCCTGTTCTAATTCCTCCAGCTCAGATAACAGTTCATCCTGTGGTCAAATTTACATAAATGGTCAGAAGAGGTCATCGTTATGTCAAACCATTGGACATTCTGCAGTTACTTAAATTATTATTAGAAAATGTCTGTAGGACATGAATACCCCCGTCACCATGTGAAATTGGGTTCAGTGTTTGATGGGACGGGAAAGGACGGGACAGACATGGGTAACACTATATGCCCCCCCCCCCCCCATTTTATGGCCGGGGCATAAAAATTAAGTTGTTATTACAGCAACCAGCCCAACATCTACATTTCCCTTGACACATATGTATACCTACCTCATCCACATCCTCTCCGAAACCTACTGGATTAGATATAGCCTCTGTTATTTCATTGGCCACCTCTTGCTGGTCGGCTACCTCATCCATCATAATGTGAACTTTGTCCACGTCTCTGTAAACAAGCCGTTATATAGAGTAGGGAGCGAAATTTTACTGTGTTACATAGAAAACCAGGGTAACCTGAAACTTTTGCTATATTTACTGTTTATAGTGAGACTGCAAAATTTGTTGTGGTTATTGAAAAAGTTGTGTTAAAATACTGACACAATTGACCCCCGTAACCTTGAAAGAAGGTTACCTTCTTTCATTTAAACGAACTTAGTTGCCTTGCATCCCAGCATGCTATTGTTCAAATATCATCTGATCCTCTGCCTCCTGGGTATTCAGAAGAAGTTTAAAGGTTTAAATATTTGACTGCTGTGAAATATGGTAAAACCTAGGTCATTCATTAGAAAAAGTTGATAGCCATTCATTCCAGCATACTTTTGGCCAAATAGCAGAAGTTGTTTAAAGTTAAAAGGTTGACGTTGAACGGATGCAGATGCCAGGCCACCACATTATCTCCCTTGGCCCTTTTGATAAGTTGAGCTAATGAATGTCAATTCAAAACAATTATCAACCTTTAATTTTTTCTTAAAAAATATATTTTAATAATTTTCACTGTAAAGGTGACAACTATAATGCATCAAAACATTTTGGATACAAGAAAAGTCACAAATTGAACCACTTTTTATGACCCAATAAACATTCAGTTACAGAAAAAGCTGAATGCAGGAAGAAAGGATGAGGTGAGTAAGTTATGTAGAAAGGATAAGGTATGTAACGTACAGGTTTTTGTGTGCTCCTTTCATCGCCTTGGCTGCTCCCTGCATAACCTTTAGAACCTCTGTATTAGTATTGGCATTCTCCAGAGCCTCTCTTTGGAATTCTATCGTCGACAAAGTGCCGTCAATGACTGTTAATTGTTTCTCATAGCGCTTCTTCCTCTTCAGTGCCTGAAGGGCAACTACAAATAAGAAATATGTGTCTGTACATGATTTCAATATCATATATTTACATTTGTGCTGCAACCCACTATAAAAACATTACTAGCAGAAATGCATTATATTTGAGTATGAAAGCAAGAACTCTTGTGACGTAACACGTGGCTTACTTATGACGTCATAGATTAACCTTGTTCAATGAAAGTCTTGTCACTTCGAATAACATGGAGAATGCTCCTGCGTCAAACGACTACAGTTAATTATTGGTCACTATTTTAGTTAAATAAGGCTGTTCCCCCAATGTTGTTTAGAGGACGTCGCATATACAAAATGCAGTAAATTCAATATGGATGTAACCGATTTGCGTTTGTACCAGCATGTAAATTTTAAAAACGCTGTTCAATCCCTATATCAAGTTCCATGATGTCAATGGTATATTGTAAATCACCTTACTTTTGTTTGTCTATTCATGAGGAGATTAATTTGAGAACATTTCATAGATTAATACTGCAAATTCAAGTATTCATGATTAAAACCTTGACATAATTAATGAAATAAGATACACATGATGCAGCACGACACACATCCTGTCCCAGGGGAATATCGCACTCGCGCTTGTTTACAGCGTAAGTGCGATTTCCCCCTGGGACAGAGGATGCACGATGAAGATTCAAATACGTGTACTGACTTATTGGAGAAGTTAATACCAAATTCAGACATGATACTGTTTAGAAAAAAAGCTAGCTATGAGCTCCCATTCAGAGCCATCCTCTCAATATTGTAAAAGTACTCAAAGTCTAGAAGTTCTATATCTGTAGTATAGTTGAGGTGCAGTTTGCGGATCCCTACGGTGAAAAGCAACAATTACCAAACATCAGATGATCTGTTTGTCAATGATCCAGGAAATATGTATTACACACTTGGTATTTCCTAGAAGAGGTCCAGAGGGCCTACAACACTCAACTGAGTGTATAAGCCAAGCATCTGTGATTGCACACTAGACGAGAAAAACTACTCAACAATTCCTGTGATTTGTAAGCTGCATTTTAGTCTAGCTTGTTTGTGTCAATAGAAGAGCTGTTGTATTTACTTTGGACAGTGAAATGTCAAAAACAGCTTTTGAACTTGTAGATTTAAAGAAGCTATTGTAGTTGTGAGCATATTTGACCTGTGTGATTTTGAAAGCAGTTCAATTATTAGAGGAAACAGGTAGCTACTGGCTGAATATCATGAATGTAAGATTGACAAGAAGATTTTATAATCCTTTTTTTTTTTTTACCGAATCAGCCTATGTTGATCATTAATCTGTCTGCACTTGAAGTTCACAGTTGACCTCAACACAATGAATCATTAAAAGAATTGCAGAACAGCTCTAGACTAGCAGGCTTTTTATTAATTTATATTTGAACAAACCGAGTGACAATTTTCATTGGCCCTCTTCTGTAACATTACGTATAAGATATATTAGAACAAATGTGATTTGAAAACTCCAAAATCAGAACTGAACCTGAATTTCGTATGAAATTATTTAAAGGAAATTCTATTAGCAGGCCTCCAAATCATGCATCTGCCCCCTTAATCCCTGGACTAAGATTTTTTGAAGGAATTCCATGTTCTTACAGGAATCAAAATCAGCTACATGCAAGGTATTACAATAGTGTCAGGAATTAAGATCCAGCTATCTTATAGTATAAGTCATAATCCAGCTGTTTAATAGTAATGGTTCGAAATCCAGCTACCAACGAGGAAGGCCAGTGGCTAAACTATCTGATTTATATGGCCACAAATCACTGGAAAGTTAGAAGACAAAAACAAAAATCTGATAATTTAAAAACTGTTTTACTATCAACATGTCATCTTACAATTAGAATATAGTTTAACAATACATACCAGTAAGTGGTAACGTTTCAGGTGAAATCTCATCTTTTGATATTAACTACAGGTATACCTTAATGCTATAAGCAATGAAACTTCAAAGCCAATCTCTCTTAGAGAATTTAGATACTGTGCAAAAAAGTTGGGAAAATCATCTAAACCATAAAATAAATATATGCCTTACAGTAAAACCTTGATATACTGCCCTCTGTTTCACCTGCCACCTCACTGACCCAAAATATATCACCAGTCCTCTTTTCTGATTTACTTAATAACTTCTACAACTCCCCAAGTGTGTTATCCACCCTGAAATTTCACCCAGCAAAAGGTGGCAGTGTAACAGGGTTTTACAGTGTTAACCTTATTTTTTCAGTCAAGAATATGAATTCTTTAAACTGTCTATTTATGATAAGGTTATAGACTCACTGTTAAGGATATTTAGTTAAGGCTGTATCCTACCATACTTTACATATCTCTTTCCCAAAAGAGTTCTAAACTAAGAATCCTAAAAGTACTGTCTTTTATGTTGTAATTTGGACTATCAACACAACCGAAATCAGAATGAACACGTTCATAAAATTATCGAGGTTCTGAATTATACTCAGGCGAGATAACTCTGATCAAAATATGAAACATACTGTTAAAGGTAGCATATAGCCTTAACTCTAACACAAATTACAGGTGTAGTATGTAAGCAGATAACCGTAGCTGAAGATCCCCTTTCTTGAAAACCATATCACAAGAGATAACATAAAACTTTAAACAAACATGTATACATTCATTAACAGTCGTTTGATGATTTGTTCCAGGACAGATTTTTCATTCATATAGACTGGAAGCCTATTGAAAGGTGGTTCAAATGTTTTAAGAAAATATTTCAATGTGTGATCACAATTTTTACAAATATCTATACATGTACACTTGTTGATAACTAATGTCTTATTCAAGGATTTGCATTTGTCTCATATATTCATAAAACAAGGGGAAAATTATTTAAAATAGAAAGTGAAATCTTACCAAAAACTATGAAAAATATTTACAATAACAAACTCAACTTTTTAATGAAATTCACCTGGACAAAGCACCAGAAAGATGAACAATGTGTTGAAATGATGGGCTTTGGAAAATCAATTGATTCATTTTGAAGTAAATCTAGGAAAATAAAAGATGCATACAACAATAAATGAAAATTTAAATTTTCTGACAGAAGTCCACATTTGTTTTTCTTTGCGAGAGGCAGACAATTTTTCAACACATGCTATAATATATATGTACAGCAGTTAAAGCAAAAAGCATAGCAGTTTAAATTTCATTTATTTATAATTTTGTAAATACAGTAAGACCTTTCATTTCAACAGATTTTATTGACATGGAGTTATGGTCAAATGGATCGAATAACAGGCAAGCCTATATAAATTCTTTAAGACCTTGTAATATCATCGCCATTGTCAGCCTAAATTGTAAAATTGTCTTGAACTTTTTATGCTCAGTCAATCAGAAGTGATAGACAGTGGCTATGTTGGATTTCGGTATCTTTATTATATCGCAATATTTAGAAAGGATATCCACCAAGTGTCCCAGATTAATCAGACAGGACAATACAATGATTATTTTACAGTAAATCCCCATTTTTTATTCTTAGCAACAGTGACAATGCCCTCACAAACTTTTCAACTCCTATTGGGCATTCACATATAACTGTGAATCACCCATGATTTTATACAAATGGTAACAGGGCCACTTGACAGATATTGTTTTGCTGAGCTTCTTTTTCACACCGGAAAGTTTTTAATTTTTACATAATATAAAAAATAAAGCAATTCATGAAAGAAGGAGCTTGCATAAATAAACATGTATGATTTTACAAATAACTCACCAAAAAGAAACTTTTTTTCAGGAACATGAAAATAAAAGTTTTGTTTAGATACATAGATATCCAGAACCTTTTTCATTTACTATTTAACTCTTCCATACACTTGCTTCAGAACAGTTTTTTTGCTAAATATCCCAAATCAGGGGTGTAAAAATTATTTGCAGAGGAGCAAGCAGGCCTCAGAAATTCACTTTTTTAAGAATGTTTCTGATGTTATTACATTTCTCAGGGCAATTTTGGCCTAAAAACTGGTTTTCACCAGAATTAGGTAAGATAATCTCATTCACCTGTAACAGTATTCCCAAAATTTTATTTCGTATTTAACAGAGTAACTACATATTAAAAGTCAAAATGAATAACTTCAAACAGAATGTAACATAATCCATTTTAATATTTATTTCTTTTATCAATTTTCATACCCAAATGATCAGTAAATAAAGAAAATTGTAAACAAATACAATATTCATATGGTTATATTCACATCATCTACATATTCACAATTATCTACACTCCAGAATTTCTTACATATACTCATATTGATTATCTATAAACACAAGGATAGTTAGGAAATATGCACATATTATACAGTCAAGAAAATAGAATATACAAAATATGTTATAGCAAAGAAGGTAAAACCATTTACAGTGAAAAGTCAATTGAAGTATAAATACAATTCTCCAAACACATGCGCACACTCACAAACACACACCCATCCTCACTATATACTTATCGTGCTATTGTGAGCTGTTTTGTAATCAACACTTCTCAAAAAGCTGCAAACAACATTGTTCAACAGAAGTCTGTTGTGCTAAAATTGCAAGTACATTAAAAATATTGATGACTTTATCAAAGAGCAAATGAAAACAATAACAATTTTTTTATAAAAGGGATAAGAAATCAAAGTATGAACTGTCCAGGACCTTTTAAATCATTTCTTTCTTAAATTGGAATTAATTTTAGATTTACCTATTGTATTAACTCATTCACCCCTGAAAATTCATAATGAACTATTCCAACCTTTGAATTGGAAGAGTTCAAGTGTGTTTTCAGGGGTGAATGTGTTAACAGATTTTCATAATTTAAAATATTGTCTGTGATTAGCAAAGTGATGCAATCATAATAAAGGAGTAAAATGTTCATACTATTTAACTTGGAACAAATGTTTCCAGATTTGACATAAGTGAAGCTTGTTTAAGAAGGGCTTAGCTTATTACCAAGCATGCCCTGATCACCGGTCAGTGTGGTAATATGCACTTTACGCCTAACCGTCCTTTCCACAGCAGAGACTTCGTGTAAGACTGGACTAGTTCCAGGTGAAATAATGGCATCAAGATGCATTTTTTTTAAAATATTTAACAACAATTAAATTCTATCGACTGCAATGATCTTTAGATATGTTAGGAATAAGAGTAATGGCAAAATTTGAATTCTAGCTATCACACTCTCCTTGAATCCTTAACTCAGTATCCCACATCTATCAACACTCAGCAAGGCTGCCTTCAGCCTGGGTCAATCTAGATAGGTCTGCACATTATAAATAACATAAGGCAAGTGTCTGTGTGTATCAGCACATTTTTGGTATCTTTAGCTCGCCCAGGCAGCAAGCTCCTTCATGTCATCATCATCATCTGCTACGGCAACCTTCCCTGCAACACAAAATTAGAGTGTAAGAATCTAATGGATCACAGGTATGCTTTTAAATTAACCTACTGGATCATTATTATGCTTTAAGTGAACTTACTAGATCACCAGTATGCTTTGTATGAACCTACGGGGGGCACATCTTCCATTTATAAATATTCAATTCCCTTTCTCCAGAACAAATTTGGTTAAAATCCCTTCAACGGTACAGAAGGAGAAGGATCTTTAATGTTTTCCTCTATTTCCCCTAATGGACCTCACCCAACTGCCCCAAAGAAGGGGGTCCTAACACATCAGTTTATACAAAATTGATTCTTTTGTCCCTAAGCATGCTTCAGACTGCATTTGGTTTTAATCCCTTCACTTGTATAGTAGGAGAAAAAAACCCATCTATTTTCCCTATTGGGCTCTGCCCTTATGCCCCCAAAGGGGGCACACCCTCCGTTTATACAAACTTGAGGTTCCATTGTCCAAAGATGCTCTAGAACAAATTTGGTCAAAATCCTTCTATTGGTTGAGAAGAAGAAATTTTTAAGGTTTTACCTATTTTCCCCCTATTTGGCCCCGCCCTCTGGGGGGGCCATACCCTCCGTTTCTACAAAACTAAGAACCCTTTGGCCAATGATGATCCAGATCAAATTTGGTCAAAATCCCTTCATCGGTACAAAAGGAGAAGGATCTTTAATGTTTTCCTCTATTTGCCCTACTGGGCCCCATCCATCTGCCCCAAAGAAGGGGGCCCACATACCTCAGTTTATACAAAATTGATTCTTTTGTCCCCGATCATGCTTCAGACTGCATTTGTATAGTAGGAGAAAAAAAATCCTATTTTCCCCCTATTTGGCCCCGCCCCTCTGCCCCCAGGGGGACCATACCATCCTTTTATACAAAACTGAGAACCCTTTGGCCAATGATGCTCCAGAACAAAATTTGGTCAAAATCCTCTGAGCCATATAGGACAAGTAGCGCTTTAAAGGGACGCTGCGCCATGGGATAAGCTCACTTGGCCCTTTGGGCCAGGTGAGCTAGAAATCATCGTCTGAAATTCATTTGGTACATGTGGATACCCTGAAGGCAGGTACCTCACATTTAGCAGAGGAAAATACTGTTGGACTTTTGTTCTCGAGTACTTACTGGTGGCCTTTGGTTCTGCAGTAGGAACAGACGGTAAGTCTACCAACCCTTCACCGATGGGTCCAACATCTAGTAGCTGTTCGTCTAACTGCTCCTGTTCTAGGTCTTCTAGTTCAGCTAAAAGGTCATCCTGTGAACACACAAAAGAACCGTCAGAAACGCATTTTATAACAAGGGTAGAAATGAATAACATCAACAGTGCATTTTAAGGCAACAGTAGAATGTGCCTTTTACACAATATTTAAGACAGGACAGCAAGGGCCCATGCAGTGTGCCTGACTGTATATATATCCACCATAATCACAAAACCTCAAGAGATCATCTTGAATTTCATAATAACAAGGCTTTATATACACATCTGTAATCCAACAAGGTAGTACCATTTACCAAAAAATATAAATGAAATCGGACTAACAGAACAGGATGCTGTACCACGGCATAAGGCTATAATGGCCTGCTGAGTTACAGAGTATACTTCTAAACTATGGTCTACTTGCCTCGTCCACATCCTCCCCGAAGCCTACAGGGTTGGAGATAGCCTCAGATATCTCATTGGCAACATCCTGCTGCTCTGCGATCTCATCCATTACATCGTGCACCTTGTCCACGTCCCTGGAATAAACACAAAGACACTGTCATGCTTTTTTCATACCCTGGACTAATATGGTATTTGCATTTTTGTTAACTTTCACATTTTATCATAGACTTAGACATTCTGCATATTATAATATGGAGCATTTGATTCTTTTTAACATTTCAATGTTGATGATATTGTACACCTGCTATTGATTTATTGCTTGAATAAATTTTCAATGATATGACACATTACTATTTTTTTAATACCAGTACTTGAATTGATTTCCAACATCACAATCATATATTGAAATACGACATACCCCATCTCTAGAAAAACTTTGGTATCAAATATAAACAAGGACTATACATGTACATAGTGGAGCACAAGACAATTTAATGGGTATCAGTTTGTGACACTCTGCTGTCCCACAAGGTACGCATACTTACATACAAAATATGGCAATTGTGGGCGACAGACTTCATGGACAGAGTGAACACAAACAGTCAAAATATATAATAAGGCACAAGACCACATTTCAATAAGTGACACTATGCCAATCCAAACAGTTTTCACACACAAAATTTAGCAACTGTCGGTGAGAGAACATACAGAATAAACCCTGGACAAATGGAGGCAATGGCGCATTCACCTGAATGAAGGATGTCGTGCAAACTTATTGCCCCCTCCCCCCAAGGTGTACTGGTTGGGAATAATAATGATATTTACATGTCTTTATGTGCTGATTTCATCGCCTTGGCTGCAAATCCCATAACTCTTAGAACCTCGGTATTGGTACTGGCATTTTCTAGAGCCTCTCTTTGGAATTCTATCGTCGACAAAGTTCCATCAATATTTGCTAACTGCTTCTCAAATCTCTTCTTCCTCTTCAGAGCTTGGAGGGCAACTGAAAATGAAAAAAAAAATATGAACAGATCCATTTGAACTATAAGTGCTAACAATATCATTTGTTTGAATTTGTTGTTCAGTGACTGAAGAGTTCCCCTATGTCTATCATTGTTGTTCAGTGACTGAAGAGTTCCCCTATGTCTATCATGGTTGTTCAGTGACTGAAGAGTTCCCCAATGTCTATCATGGTTGTTCAGTGACTGAAGAGTTCCCCTACGTCTATCATGGTTGTTCAGTGACTGAAGAGTTCCCCTTTGTCTATCATGGTTGTTCAGTGACTGAAGAGTTCCCCTATGTCTATCATTGTTGTTCAGTGACTGAAGAGTTCCTCTATGTCTATCATAGAACATTATCATAGAACAGGTTAACATGTACACTACATTACCACGTTGTTGATTCAGACAGAAGGATTAAGTAGTAATGACAAGGTTTCTGAGAATTTGCAATTGGATTTTGTGATTTTATAACAATAAGTTAATAGTGCCAGATATTGAAGTGCGAAATTTCCAAGCTTGAGTCTTCAGATTAGCAAGATCCTACTGTACAATTTTGTATGATATAAACGTGCATAACAAAGAGATCTCAAATGATGAATTTGGTGTCTCTGTTACTATTTGAAAGTGACTCATTAAAATCAAGTATAATATATATATATAATACTTCCACGTTATAATAAGAAGCAGTATATAGTGTCGACACATTATAATAGGTAGTTTATGTATATCTGACAAATTATGATAAGGTTATATATTGATGGCACTTAATAATATGTGGTAGGTATTGTCCGGACACAATACAACATATACTGTAAAATCATAAATTTTCGTAAGACATTAAATTTCGTTTATATTGTGGATAACATAAAACCACGAATGTAAATCCCCACAAAAAATACATAAATTTGGTATGATATAGATAGAGGAAAATCAGAAATCAGCGAAATATAATTTAAAAATAAATTTAAAATGAAACTTGCTAGTACATGTATATGAAAACCACAAAATTTTAACCCCATGAAAATAAATGATTCTACAGTATGTAGTTGTACATAATGCTGACCCATTATAATATGTAGTTATAGTGTTGACACATGATGCAACACTATGATAATATATAGTGCTTACACATGAAAATATGTAGTTGACATTTAAAATGCCAATTCAAAAGAATTTTTAGTTATATATATATAGTGTGGTTATATTAGATCATGTTTTCCTACATCCTCATAGGTTGTATCACAATCCTGAGGAGGTCGGTGATTCGTGATATTGACTTGGTGTTGCTATTTTTAGGCGCAGCATCACAATGCTCTCTGCCAAATGCAGTTCTTTTCTCTTGATGATTTGCTTATACTCTATATAGCTATCTTATCTAATGATGAAAGCATAATATTTTCATATCCTATAACACAATCATGGACTTTTCTTGAGGTGAATATGTGGATATATGGACCTGGTAAAGTGATATTAACCTCGATCAAAGAAAGTGATACTGACCTCGACATAGTCTCCATCGCTTTTCCAGGTCATATCCACATATTGACCTCAACAAAAGTCCATCATTGATAAATATATAATGCCAACATATTATAACATGTTGTTGTACTTATTGCCGGTACATTAGGCCCCCCTAGTATCCCGAACGACCCTAGTTTTGACCTCTGATCCTAACAATTTTATCTAACTCTAATGCACTAAGACGTCCAATTTGAACGCGCCAAAAACGTAAAAGTCTTTATAACACCTCTCTATTTCATAGGCAGGCATCAAAACTAAATATATATCTTATATTATTATTTAAAAGACCTTAAGATATAATAAAAAATGAACACAATTGGTCTGACTAACTATGTTTGGTGATTTTTTAATTTCTTAAATAAGCCCCCCTCAAAAACATTTTTTTTAAATTGACTATAAATCCTTACCGACCTACCCTATGTTTTTCAGTCATTTTACCTGAAACATACAATTGTTTGGCCTTATACATGTACCTATATGCTTAAAAAGAATGACCCATTAAAGTTAGGTTCCGTCAGGTTTTGTCTCATTGTAAGCTATGGTAATATGGCAAGGTTATTTATATAAATGTACTACTGTGTAAGGTGACATACTCTGTATTGATAAAGCTAAGTAACAGAATAAGCCTGAAACATCAACACAATGAATTTAGAATCTCTATCATTAAGATACATGCATAATTTCCACACAATGCAAGCAATGCTATGATCACTATCAACACTTGATGCATACACACCTGTACACACACCTTAACATGACATTATTGATACATTTGTCTGGGCTACAAAATGTTATGAACAAAAAAATACCAAATGTTCCTTATAGTTTGGCGACCAACTTCTTTTGTAGTACGTCAAAGACTGTTTTATTACACACACTGTTCATAAACAAAACACAGAAGTTTTCAAGTTTAATAATATAGTTTTTAATAAAAAAGTACAACTCCATTGAAGTCTGTTTTGTCTTACACATTTTTAAGTTTTTTGGTGGTTTTTTTCATCATCTCAAGAAACTTAACAACAAATATGATTCCAATGCATACTGTATATTGTAATCATTTGACACATTTGTGTATGGTAATAAACAAATTTGTAATGAATCAATCATCAGAATCAGAAAGGGAAAACTGTTCAATTTTCATTTATAATCAATCTTTGGCTCGTTAAGTCTAGATCCACAGTAAATCACCCAATTTACATGCAAATTGCTTAAATATTTCAAATTGAAGAACAGATATCTTTTTTTAGCAATTTCCAAATTTGTATAAGCAATTAAGTTAAATAGGCAGTGCAGACAAAAAACATGTCAATTTTCAGAGTGACATGATAGTACAACTGTTACATACAGATCTAAAGAGAACATCCATCTACACAATAAGATATGGAAACATCAGGTACATACTTCAAAGATAACTGAACAGGTACACATGGCGCAATACAAGTTTATTATGTGTTGTTTCAATTATTGATTTTGATAAAAAAAAAAGATTGATTTATTGGAATAACTTGTATTACCAATTATGAAATTCTATAATAGATTATTAGGTTGAAAAGACTCCATGTTTTTGTNATATTAAATCATTTCTGCAGGAGATGTTGACTGCTCAGTCAGCATGAGTTTTCGTCGCTTGCCATTTCTTTGTATTCGTACCGTTCCCAGATTTTTATATTTCCTGCGTTATTCGTTCCTTCCGGAAGGAGCTTTACAGTTTTAACACCGCAACTTTGACACTTCCTGTCTAAGCAATTGCACTTGTGATAGGTGTTCTGTCCTTTGGCACTCAATGTTCATACACTAGGTAACTGTTGTCGTGTTCGTTCTCGTCTGAATCGTTTTCGTTTATTATCTTTCTACGGAACTCCATACATCTTCGAAATAGCATCCGTGTGTCGATGTGCTTTCGACAGCAACATGTGTTCCGATCTTTTGCTCGCATTAGACGAACAAAGTGAGGTCGTACTTTTTCAAAACTTCGTTGTCTAATCTTGATGTGCGGGCGTGTCGCTTTCAATTCATTATATATTTCTGTCTGTGTTTTCTCTAGGATAAGGGTTGGGTAGCTTATATAGGATCTTACGTCAGTTCTTTTCATCTTTATATCAGCTGTGTTTCCAGTAGGTCTGGCATTATGTGGCGATGTCAATCAATCGTATACTGATTTCTTTTTCTTTTTTATATTTTTATATTTTTTGAATTTTTTCAACAGTACATTAAACATAACACATCATATTTCAGTCTCACATTCTTAATTTTCACACAAGTTTTTTGTTTGTCTTGACATTTTTTTAACATTCTTATATTTAGAAAAACAATTATTTTCTTTGTAAGTTTGAAACAAGGGAGTTCAATTTTGTTCTTTTCTTTTCCATTGAGAAATTCCACCGGTGAGCGCATAGAATTTTTCATGGTCTTAGGATAGAAACTCTTAATGCTATTAATAATAATATTCCAATATAATAATTTGTTCTCAAGTTAGAATCCTTGCGAGAAAATATTCTTTTCAGTAATTGTGACCTTGACTTTTGACAATTCATGCAAAAAAATTTTTTTCTTCTTTTCCATGGCCTAATGGCATACAACTAGTTTGAGCTTTGTGCGATTATTCCTTCCAAAGTTAGCTTCCAGCAAGACATAACTTCATGTAAACAGACAGACAGACATCCTTTTTGATTGATATATCCCATGTAATTCCTTTCAGGGGAACAATAATGAATGGACTTTCGAGGTTGTGCTGCATACTCTACTATAGAATACACAAAATACCACAGCTGAAATCAGATGTACATGCATCACAGTGTGTACATGCATTTCTCATGCATTTCAGTTTATCTACTTTAAACACTTGATAGAATAAACCGAAGGTTTGGTACAGGAATTTGGCTCTGAAATTCTGATAGGAGGCGTGGTAGTCCAGTGGTAGGACGCCGGGCTCGTGACCAAAGGATTGCGAGTTCGAGTCATGGCACGGTACTGTGTTGTATCTTTGAACAAGATACTTTACTCCGCTTGTTCCAGTCTACTCAGCTGTAAATGAGTACTTGGTTGGGCAGTACTAGAATTGTTGAATGCTAGCTGTTAGGCCGAAATGGCAGCTCCGGCTGTATGCTCCCCAGGGAGTTGAGATAGGAATTGGCTGGTTGCAAAGCCCCTATAACCATGGATAATAATTTGTAAACCGCTTTGAGACGACCTAGAACTAGGTTGTGATAAAGCGGTATATAAGAACCTCAAATTATTATTATGTGGTATGATATATATATATAGTTAAAGTAATTATTTAAACATTGTCAGAGTTTTGAACCAGTGTCTCATCTGTTTGCTTATCTTTTGAAAAACAATTTGAAAACCAGAAAATGATCACAAAGAACATGCAGAAATGATATTTTATCATATGGACACTATCAATTAATTGTATTACAAGTGAAATAGAAAATATTGGGTCAAAGTGACCTACATTTCATATACCATATTTTAGACCGGCTAACAGCACCAAAGTATTTTGAAGAATTTCCCAGCTGTATTTTACTTCTAACTTATCTTCCCCTAGTTCGAGAACTTAGGATCAGACTGCATCATGCATGTGATCGAAATGATTAAAGTAGATTTTTTCTTAATAATTCAAAATTCTTGAGACAGGGGCCAGTCTAACCCTATTTGTCTACATATGAAGTATGATGACTATTGTTACTATGGTAACGGAGCTAAACGTAACGTCTAAACTGTTAAAAAAGATGGATGGACCAACAGGAAAAGCTATTATCCCTTCACTATGTTGTTACTGTATTTTTGCTATACAAATGTAGATACACATATTTTTGTTTTAATCAGCTTTTTCAGTCTAATGTGCCAAACAATACCTAATGATATAATTAGTATTAATTACTAATAATCTAAATAATAATAATAATAATAATGAGAAAAAAAAATTGAAAATATTTATCTAATACAATCCATGCAGTTTAAATAGATCGGAAATCTCTGTCTATCATTCTAAACACTATATAATGTGAATCGACGAAACAAACCACGAGCATCATCAAGCCAGGACCTATCAATAATTATAAACATTCAATGCCAAAAGATGTTATGCATGATTGGTGACCACTAATTGTGGCTTAACCAATCAACAACGCATGTACAGAATATATTGTATAGCCCTTTTATATTGCAGGGCTACTATTTCACAGTGGTCTCGATCAGAACAATGTTGTGGGAACAAAATTTCACCCAACACTGCTGCCAAATGTCTCCGTCATTGGCTACTACCCTAACACTGATCTATAGATAGTTAAATAAGCACCCAACAACCACAGTCACAGACATGCCCAATTTACATGCAAATTTATTTACCTTTCAATAAAAGCCTGTTTGTCGGAAGATGAGTTGGTTACACATATTGCGTTATAACAATCTTGGTAGGGTAGGGTTTAAAATCAAATTATAATCAACACATCCATCGCATTGACAGCTGGTTGAAGCTTGGTCAACTAGATAAACAGGTCTATTCATTCCATATCCACAGATATCACAATAATGATATATGTTTATGCTCTGGATATTCAATTTAGTGCAATCTTTGATGACCACGAATACAGCAAAATTACAAATCCCATGAAAGATACCAACTATACAATATGTAATTCAGTTAGGTGCCAGTCAGTCTAGTAATTGTTAATACTGTAAGCAGAAAAATTACAGGGGAAAAAAGGTGTGTTATAGAAAAGATTGTTGTGGTAAGTATATTTTATCTTAGTGGTACTCTTTACTTAAGAATTCAATTTGTCAATGGGCCGTAAAAAAATACAACATAACAATAATTTTTGATGGTTACACTCGTATCGGAACATGTCTTTTTATTAAGCCATATCAAGAACACACTAAATTTCAATGGAGACATGAAATAGCATCTTTTAGTTTTAAGTACCCTGTAAGACATAGTGAATGAAAGCCAGAAGAAAATCTCTGAGTAATATTGATATTTATAACAGTCTACAGGATACAAACTATGGTTATATCTGTGTCTCTTGAGTAACATAGAATACTCATAATACCATTTAACTATTATCAAAAGATGAAAATAAAGAATAAAAATTAACAGAAGCTCTTTGATATATAGAAGAGAAAGGAAAACACACAATTTCCTACTGTTACACACCATTGACTTTGGCTGTCATCGATCTTCCACAAGGAACTGGAATCCCTCCAACACACCAAGGTCAAGGTCCCCTAAACTTCAAGGACATCATAAAACACTCTTGTTGGAGCTTGCTTCCTCTCTTCTTATTTACCGACTTGTGCAACATTAAAAACACCGATTTTTCTTCTTCTAATTTATAAGCTTGATTAATTCACTCCAGATCAATCTGATCAACGTCTTAAAGAAGTTGACAATGCCACTACAGAGCAAGCATATTCATTGCAGCACTAGCATTAACAAAATTCAAACCTGACAAGTCATGACAATCTTTCTGTTGATTACCTATGTTGCCAGAAAATCTAGTTTTTCTATATCGGTTACTCGATATTGCAGTTACAGAAGTAAACGTCACTATGGAACTGACTTCCTTGCAGGGACGTTGGGTCTCCACCCCCCTGGTGTAGGAGTGAGTTGTT
Source organism: Mizuhopecten yessoensis (assembly GCF_002113885.1). Lineage (NCBI taxonomy): Eukaryota > Metazoa > Mollusca > Bivalvia > Pectinida > Pectinidae > Mizuhopecten > Mizuhopecten yessoensis. The sequence goes on along the minus strand of NW_018480064.1, from coordinate 653,365 downwards.
CGAATTTCATTACATAGCCTTTGGCTTTGAATATTTCGGTAGAGAGTGAAATATGACTTTTGGTATACACTGTATCAATCTTACTCGGGCCATATCGGACCAAAAAATTAGGGAAGGTATAGGATGTAGAACATTTAAAATCATAATCCTGCATAAGTTAATGAATGTTTCACATAATTCTCATAAAGTTTTCATTTACTGTATATATCCATTTAATGTAGTGCATTTTTGAGAATGACTTTTAGCCCCTGTGCTGTTTGTAATCCTCACTAAATAAATAATTATACTATACATTTAAACACTTGTGAACTGAAACCGGAAAATTGATGGAAAAGTTAGCTTAAAGATATTTGCTTTTTTTTGAAATTGAAGCAAAATTCTAAACTCTCGAAGCATAATATTAGCTATTAATACAGAGTTATTTACTACATTTGTTGTCAATAGTGAGTATAGACTTGCCTAATTGGGTTTAGAGGAAAAACATTTTGAAATAAAATCCAAAACTCCAACATGACACCTCAGAAATCCAGCTGATGGTTACTGCTATGTCCCAGAAATAAATGGTTTATGATCAGTCACTGGTAACTGACTTGACCAAAATCTATTATAATTCTTCCCTTCTGGAATGGTATATACACTCCCTTCTTCAGCTTCAAACAGGTAGACACATCAACATCGTCCAGATTTGGATATCTTGTTGCTTAACAGTGAACACACTCAGTGGGTAGTTACAACAAAGTTTAAGGCTGGTCACTGAGAGACAGACAAGTGACAGATAACAATTGTTACTTGCCTGACCAGGATTTAAAACCAAGTCAAAATGACTCTAAAAGTCAGACATGTACACTCAACCTACTTTCCTTGTCCACATACACAACAAATGTAGACAGGTTGGCTCCTAACAAAATCTGAATAATTCTACAAATACTCAGTCCCAAATTAGGACGCCTGAAGGACCGACTTGTGGATTGAACAAGGTACACACTAAGTACTGTACAGTATATTGCGCAACATACTTACCATAAGTAATATTTGATATGTAAAATGTTGTCAAAAAGCCCCAGGATTTTCATTGATTAGTGGTAATTTGTTTAATTTGGGTTAAGTAAGGTAAATCTTGATGTCTAAGTATGAGGACAGCTGTCTACAGTACTTTATTGTTACTTCTTGTTGGTACTTCACTGTATTGATGTATCGTGCTGATCATAATTTTGATGGTCCCTGTAACTATTTTCCCTGGGTCTGCTCATCCTGTACATATTTATATATTGTATAGTTTAACATCTGGATAATTAATAAACGCAGAACCGTCTATAACTGATCATTATAATACTTGTTAAACGTCAAGAACATGACATCAACACGAGATCTAAACATTTAGGGCGAACGAATCCGGAAAAGCAGGTCGTGATACTACGTAATCAAGGAAGTTACGCAGGCACTGCAGGCGATACAACATAGGGCTGATGAAAATGAAGTTATATCTCCTTCGAATTAATTTGATACCTCTCTTGTTCTTCGTTCCGTTCTTTTTCGCTGTAGCCAGCTCTCCCTCAATTTTCTTTTCAAGGAATGCTGACTTTTTCATCAACATTTCCTGCACCTCACTCAAATTTTGGATGGCCTGTTGTGGTGTGACCGTCTCCTTATTTTTCCCTCCGAACATTTTGGTGAACAACGACATCTTGATTGAAATATATTGGTGCTAATGACAGGAAAACAGAAAAAAGACGTTGATATCATGAAATGTATTCAGCACAGACTGACATTGAGTCACAAACCTATTTCTAGTCTAGTACACAGTTAAGTTTATTCGAGATTTGATTGGTCAATTTTGTGTGTATTGACAGGAATACAGGGGAGATAACAGGGAACATACCGGAAGGACTAAGTTTTCCATTATATTTTTTCATAATAAAATTTCCATCTTAGTTGGTCCATAACAACTTCGGAGACGCAAATTATACAAATTTTAACCAAGCATGTTGCTATTTTCTGGCTCAGCATGTAGCGGCTACTGCAGTTAAACATAACGTATAAGCTTATTTTAGTTAATTTTTCGCCATGATCTACCCGGCAGCAGTCCGCTTTGGTTATCAAACTGAAACTCTGCATATTATAGAAAACGTTTGATTAAAGTAACTGTTTAATAAAGGCAAAGACAAAATGAATGTTTTCAGCAACCATAAAACTGCATGCTACAGAAAAAGTGTCAACTTTCGGTTTCGTTTTACCAAAACTCCTGGCTTCTAACAGTCAAATTAATCTATAAACGGTTTGATAATTAATTGATCTAAATTTGTTTAGTCAACCTGAATCTAGTTTGAACACACTTTCAAGATGCGCGTCCCGTTTACTGATATATCACTTTATGCAATAACAAACACTTTGACCTAAACTGAAGCAGGCAGGGGCAAGTTTAGCCCATTTTTACCTGTTTAAAAAAATCGTTCTGGACAGTTAAGCATTGTTTAAATTTAGTCTTAAATCTATATATATACTGTAAGCTATACACCATTTGGAAGAGATTTCCATGTTTTTTATTAAAAAAAAATAATAATCAAAAGGCAAACTCGTCCGTATTTTAAAGAATTAATCAACTCTTTCTGTCGGAAGATTGGATGGCCGACTGCCCTGCTAAAGGGGCAAGCTCGGTAAGCAGTCTTTGGTAAGTTCGGGCCACGAGTTGCGGAATCAGCAACGTCAGATTTAGCCCGAGTTTCCTCTGGCTACGCCAGATTTTCCCGCCATTTTCCAACCTTTCCCGGTATCATGGGCCAAACCGTTCTCGTATACCGTCATGCAGAGATGTATATACGTCTCTGCGTAATCAATCATTGTGTTACACGTATGACATATATAAATCTAAATAAGTATCATCAATTCGGTTTACAGAAATTCGCTGAAAGCTGAAAAATGAGGTCGGTATTTTCTTTCTACCTTCAAAAAATAACTTACACACCTTTAGTAATAAAAACATCGACGTTTCCTCGTCATCTCTTCGTTCAGTCGCTAACGTCCTCAACATGTATATTTGCTCAAGACCAAATATATCAGAAGTTGGCAGCACTTGTCCCAGTGTCCTCTATATTTAGCCTCGCTCTTTGTTTAATATTTTATTGAGACGGGGTTCTATTTCAACTGCATACAAATACCAAACTGATCTCTAACAACCATTCCTCCTTTGTCATAGCATCTGTCGCTTTTGTATAAGAAAAAAGAAATAAAAATTATATTATTTTCGAACATAATATCGCATACGGCGGCCACAGCCTCCCTCTCCC
>NW_018480064.1:635618-650047 GCF_002113885.1 Mizuhopecten yessoensis | reverse complement strand
CCCCCCCCTCCACCCGCCAAACACACACACCTTAAGAAAAAGCACGATATACGAACTTTAATTATTTGCTTGACCAAATAAGATGATTAAACAACAGAAAACATATCTCCCTATGATTCCAATACTTTTTTTCTGTTATACTCAATGATAATGAATAAATGGATAAATTAATACTGCAGTTAGTTTGACTTATGATAACAGTAGATTAACTGGACTTTATTTTTGAAATTGGAATTAAACATACAGATAGCATTCATATTGTATCGTATTTTTAAATTTGTTTAACTATCCAACATTCAAAAAAACGCGCCGTCGTAATTTTGTCGTTATTCTATCCGGATATTATCCGTCTCAAATATTAGATAAATATCAAATAGATCTACTTCCGGGTTAAGGTGACGTGACGTCAACAAACTTGACATCATCAACCAAGAAATCAACTAGACTTCGTCGACAAAGATGTCATACGCATATTTATTCAAGTATATTATCATTGGAGATACAGGTAAATATTACTTTCATAAATGCATGCTTCTAATGTTAAAGTAGTATATTGCTTCCATCATCGTCAAAAAAAGCACAGACTGTGTCGCATTATTTCTGCAAACGACGAATATTCACAAAATGGCTGCCCAAACACGAAGCACCACCTATGTCTAATACTAAAACTTCATTATAGTCTTACAAAGGAGAAAAATTGTTTCACTGTCATTGACATTTTGTACTTCCAAAAGTTTCTAATGAAAAATACTTTTAATTTACCATTTAGAGCAATCGTTTCATTGATAATATTTCTATTCTTAATGTGAGAAAAAAAATCGATAACCCTTCATCTGAAAAATTTCTTTGGGATTGTGTGTTGATTTTTACTGAAAATGTCATGATTAGATTTCAAACAACATCTTGGTTGCACATAAACGGAAATGAATTTACGTTGTTGGCAGCAATGTTCATGAGACGTGATATTGTATAATTGTACATCCCTTTGTGTGCTGATGCAGTGGACATCTGTCGATTATGTAATTTTTGTTTTGGGATTATATTTCGTGTAATCAATATTTTAAAACCCTGTATTTTATTTTTGTTTGACACCTGGACAATAATAGACAATAGGTCTATTCATCCCATTCAGTGAAAAACAATAGATCAACCATGATGATATCGCTCGATGACAGTCTAAACAAACATGTGTGGTAGTTAATAGCTATCTAAAATGGAAATAATTAGGCCTACCAACATTTTGTAACACAAATTCTGATAAGAAAACGAGCATGCATTTCATAAATATTCACGGTTACCTTGATACGTCATGTGGGAAAATCATGCCGATTTCAAAGAAAATATTACTCCAGAAGGAAGACGTGTGTTTTTAATCATTTAAGCAATAGATCTCTATTGCATTATAAGTTAATTTCCCCGTGTTTCTGTTGAAAGAATATTTGATAATTATTAAAAAGAGAGTATTAAATGTTTTTATTGTTATTGATTTTATACAAGTTGATTTCACCACACGACTTGCGAGGTACATGTTAGCCCGGGCAAGATAAACTCACTCGATGGGTATCGGTCAAATCTGTCATGCTCTATAGTTTACGTACAAAGAGCGATGTAACTGTGTTACAAATATAACGCTTGATTGACACGCTATTGTAATAAGTGTTTACCTCTGTGCCACTGCCTGTGACGATAATTACACTGTTTATTATGATTGGTATCTAAATGTAAATACAGCATGGATTTGTAATTAAATAAATAGTTAATTTCATATTTTAGTGTGCTTAAAATTTCGTTGGGATTAGATTTCGTGGTTATTTAAGGATTGGTTGTCATATTTTTGACATGCATTGGGGTGTAACATACATTGGCTTACCCTATATATTGAATGGTGCGTGCTAGCGCACCATGTTAAATATGTAGGTAAGCCAATGTATGTTACACACAAATGCATGTCAAAAATATGACAACCAATACTTATATTTACATTTTATGTTAATCAACTTACAGTTCACGCAGAAATAAAGACAAAATATTAGTCTGAACATGTTTCAACGTCAGGGTAAATCCAGACAGAGAACAGCCACCAGTTGACAGTGGAGCAGTGCAATCTCCAATGTAACAGTTATGACGTCATAAGCATAGCGACGTCACAATAGCCCAATGTATGTTATATGGAAATAACATACATTGGGCCCGGTAGAAACATCTAGGCTCTGTGCAGTGGAAATGTAAATATTATAAAACCACGAAATTAAATCCCCAACAAAATATTATGGTTTTACAGCAGTAGTGAAGGAAAAAGTGTACCATAAAATCATTTTTCAACCTTTGATATTGCACATAAACTTCAAACAGTGGCCTAAAAATAGACTTTCTTGTCTATAGCATATAAGTTAGGATAATCATTTTGAAACAATTTTAAATGTTTTAGAAAAGAAATTGTACAAAAAAATAGTCACCATTTGTTTACATATATATACCTTTCCTGGATAGTGATACATTTGTAGAGCTGTATATGACAATGGGATTGGGAGTTACCACAGAAGGGAAAGTTTAACTAAATACATGCTTTTGTCATATGTTGCCTACTTATTGAAAGGAAGTTGTTCGTCATTCTTTCGAGAGGTTTAGATAGCTTTACTAAAATCTTTTATTCATTTTATTTTAATCACAAACAATTTATGATCATTGAATTAATTAATTAATTGACTGGCAAGTATTTTATAGCCTTAGGCCTTTCCCGTGGATCAAGTGAAGGGTCACTGTGTATGTTGTCTGCCTTAAATGTTAAGTCATAGATGTTTTAAATTTCAAATCATTGTGATTGTAAAAAACTCGTCATTATGGCCAGCTGGTAATGAAGTTAAAACTCCATTGAGCTTAACCCTTTGACTGACCAGTGGCCATGTTGACCACTGACCAGATATGGCCAGTATATATGAAGTACAAAACATGTATATATAACATGTATTAGTTACATTGGTTAACTCATTCACCCCTGAAGACACATTTTAACTCTTCCAATTCAAAAAATGGAATAGTTCATTATGAAATTTCAGGGGTGAATGAGTTATTAAAGGCAGGTGTTCAGAGAATTATTTTATTATTTTTGACAGGTAGATGGACAACATTTTGTGAATATATACTATGATTATGCACAATAAGTAGGACATGTTTGTCCCAGTAGATTTAAGGATGATTGTACCAACAACATACCTGTGCTGAAAATTTAATTCAGAAACTGTGATCATTTTATTTTTTGCGATGACAGGCGGAGGGTGTATACAATTTTCACTGAACTGTGTCCTTTTTACTCAATTGGGTCAAGGATTTGAGTAAATACAATGGATGTACCTGTCTCTGTAAAAGACTAAAATAACATAACACACATGGCTAGTTATGATAAGTATTTTTCGTATGGTACATTACACATCAGCATTCTGAAGGTTATTTTCTTTGGTATTTATAGCAGTATCATTCTCAGTAGATGAATATTTTTATCAGGGATATAAATCAAGTGAATTGCGTTTATGACAATATCTGCTTTCATCAGTAGGCCAAATAGTTCAATATCTTTTTGTTATTGTAAAGAGACTCCAGTCATGGACATTCTGTGGGTTCCAATTCCAGCCTCTGTCCCACTCTATTATACAAGATAACAAAACGTTGCCCCCCTTGCCGAGTTATTTTTTACCAACCGTAAAACAAAGTGGTTAAGTTATGTCAGTTTTAAGGAGAAAACACTTTACTTGCAAGATAAACCACAGTGAGGTTTTTGCGTGCATAGAGATAAAGTCCATGCAGGGATCTTGATATTTTATACATGTACAATTCATTTCAATTCACTCACTGACACAGATATTTTATACATGTACAATTCAATTCACTCAGACACAGATATTTTATACATGTACAATTCAATTCACTCACTGACACAGATATTTTATACATGTACAATTCACTCACTGACACAGATATTTTGAAAACTATAAATTTGGGAATTCAGATTGATTCACATGATCACTGACATATATATATATAAGCTTATATTTTCTTACAGAGACAATCATAGTGGCCATCTATGTGTTATATGTTCAGTCCGACATCACAATTACCAATTGGGATATCATTTTCTTGTCCTTTGGCAATTGATTTCAAATAATATGTAATAGTATTATTTAGTTTTCTTTCAAGCATTAATGATTATAATTAACTAAACATGCAGTATCTTGATCTGGTTTGAAAAATATGGTAATGTCGTGCACTTCTAGTGAATTCTGGGTAAACCAAATTTAAATAACTGTTAGGGAAATTAAAAGAACGAAAAGACTGGAAATAACAAAATAACAGGGTTCCTAATTATGTAGACACTGTATATTAATTTTGTTTTGCAGGGGTTGGAAAATCCTGTCTCCTCCTTCAGTTCACAGACAAGAGATTCCAGCCTGTCCATGATCTGACTATAGGTAAGTTCTTTTCAGTGTGTAGCTAACTTGAAAACAAATATTTAAAACTTCACATTGAAATATATATATACTGGTAATATAACAAAAATGATGAATATCAAAAAATGAGTTCCAAAATGGTAGTTGAAAAGTACTTTCAAGTAAAATACAGATGGAGGCATAGAAGAGGCCTGAATCTCACCACTATTTACTTTTCACCTCATGTGCTGTGAAAGGACTGTTATATGGTCTATTGGTATAAAAAGTCTTTTAAAATAGTGTAGTGTTCAGTTAATAAAAAGAAACCCAGACTGACAGAATATTTCTTGAAGTGTATTTACAGTCATGTATTGATATATACATTTACATTATGTAATGTATTAATGATGGTTATTGACTTTTGGTTCATAGGTGTAGAATTTGGAGCTCGTATGATCACAATTGATGGGAAACAAATCAAACTGCAGATTTGGGATACGGTACGTATTTCAAATGTATATGTATTCAAAACTCATGCCCTTATACAGTGTATTTACAATATTTTCCCTTGTGCTTGCATTGCTGTTTTGAAAACGAAATAGCAAAATGATGTTATTTATATGGGACTAGTCTGATAATAATTTTCTAAAATGATGGTTGGTGACTCTGATAATGTTTGAAAAGACATCAGCCAATGCCTCTGCGGACCAGTCTGACTCAGCTTTATAAACTTTACATCAGCTACAAGTGTAAACAATTATTTAATGTAACTTTTTTTTGAGATATTGTCAAAAGCAAGAATAAATCTCACCTAAGACCTATGATTTGTTATGTTAAAGAGTCTATCAAGTCTAAATTATTTATAACATATTTTTTTGCCACACTTGAGTTATGAAATATCATATGACTTGTTATACTTACAGGCTGGACAGGAATCGTTCAGGTCTATTACCAGGTCTTACTACAGAGGAGCTGCTGGAGCCCTGCTGGTGTACGACATCACCAGGTAAGTTATCTCCAGCTGATACTCATAATATTCATGGACCAGGTTCTTTGTAAATGTGTGAAAAGTAAATTAATGTTGATAGCAGGAAACATTTTTTAATTAATCGTGACTTATTTTCAAAGTTGCTTTAAAAGATCTGTGAATCTTGCAAAACTCTTTATGTACTTGCACAATTTCTGGATAAATATCGTTTAACATACAGGATGAAAGTCTTGCTTGCAAATATATACATCAGAGCAGTTCAATTATTACTACAGATGAACTGTGATGTTGAATTATTGTACTGTATTTTTTCAGGAGAGACACATTTAATCATTTAACGACTTGGTTGGAAGATGCTCGGCAACATTCCAACTCTAACATGGTCATCATGTTGATAGGGAACAAAAGGTAACTTTAGTACTCAGACATCATGTTGATAGGGAACAAAAGGTAACTTTAGTACTCAGACATCATGTTGATAGGAAACAAAAGGTAACTTTAGTACTCGGACATCATGTTGATAGGAAACAAAAGGTAACTTTAGTACTCGGACATCATGTTGATAGGGAACAAAAGGTAACATTAGTACTCAGACATCATGTTGATAGGGAACAAAAGGTAACTTTAGTACTCAGACATGTATTTGTGAAAAATCATAAAATTCTCCGTGTTAGGAGAGTGAAAAATAGATGATTATATGGTTCAAGGAAATGAAAGTTTAAAATGCTCTGTTCATGTGAATATGTGGTTTGGTTTTAAAAAAGTGTGTTCACACATTCTGAATTTGATTGTTTTAATACATGTATTCATTATTTTAAGGGTTCTGTAAACTTTGTATAAATGGTAAAAACTAATTTAAATTATGTCTTCCTAGAAACATTTTGTTAAAAAGTAAAACAAATGATCTATTTACTCCCTGCAGTGATTTAGAAGCAAGACGGGATGTCAAAAAAGAGGAGGGTGAAGCCTTCGCCCGGGAGCATGGACTGATCTTTATGGAGACTTCTGCTAAAACAGCGGCTAACGTAGAAGAGGTGTGTAGGTCAGAGTTGGAGCTGTTGTGAAAATAGTTAAACTTAATTATGTGAATGTAAGCGTGTAAGAAAAATAAAAACTTTTTCTTTTTTCTTACCTTCAATTTTGTTCTAAGTATGTCATAATGCCCTTTTTCATTTTAAATGCTAATCCTGATGGCAAGTATTATGGTGTAATATTGTCAGTCTTTACAAGAATAATCAAGGATCACTTCAATGCCAACAGAATACAGTTCCATACTCACTATTCTTTTATAAAAATAAATAAATATTAAATAGTAAAATAAAACTTGCCCATTAATCAAATTACATAATATAGTTCATATTAGTGTAAGTATGATATCTTGCATGCTTTTTCAATGAATAGAACAGCCTTGTGTTGTCGTAATATTGGTGACATCAACAATCGGCAATGGCATTCATAGTCAATATGAATAACAGATACATTTGGTCTGGTTATATTGTGCCATTGTCGTTCGATGGAAAGTATATGTCGGTAAATACTCGACTACCCCATCGTGTGTCTTTTCTTGGAAAATTGACTTCAGGTACAACTCGTTAGAGAATAGCACTAAGCATCGTTGAAGCAAAGTGGCCAGTGTTTGAGAAGCGATGTGTATCGTTGATTTTGTTAATTAGCAAAGGAACAATAGAAGCTGTCTCCTAATTAAACTTTTTACCAGTGTATATCAGTGTCAATGTAATCAATTACATATTTCAGGCTTTCATCAACACAGCAAAAGAGATCTACCAGAAGATACAAGATGGTGTATTTGATATAAATAACGAGGTAATTGTTACACTTATTAATAATCTGATTTCTACAATTACAAATTTCTAAAAAAAGAATTTATTTTCTCAATTGAGCAATGCTATGATGTGATGAATTAGATAAAGTGGAGCTGAATCTGAAATGCTACAAAATCTCGCAACAAGTTTGCAATTATGTAACTGAGTGATTATGATAAATCATAATTTCTCTTGTTCTTCGTACAAATCTTGTACACCTGTTTCTTTTAGACTAAACATGTGTATTGTTTAAGCAGATTTGTCTGTACCACTACATCAGTTTCATTGTGTATATCGTTGGAAATATCCTATATAGTCTGTGTTTTGTTTGTTCTCAGGCAAATGGCATTAAGATCGGACCTCAGCACTCGCCTAGCAATCCCAGCATGCCCTCCTCAGGTGGTGGCGGCAGTCAGGGAGGCGGATGTTGTTAACTGGCACCTTCAATACGCCACTGGGATACTTCAAATCCATCAATGTTGTGATGGGAACATCAGCTACAGACAGCGACCACAGCCATTTAAGGATTTCAAACTTCTACCACAAAACCTTGTTAACTCTTTCAGGGCTGTTGACACTGTATGGCATCAACAAAACCAGCCGCTTGGTTCTCAGACTGCCCTATATCATCATTGAACCTGTATGTGTCTACAATCCTGGTGTTCATCCTAACGTCAGCCACAGAAAGAGTTAATCTGGACTTATTGGGTTTTGGAGTAAAAATCAATGATTTTCTTTTGTTCACAATCAGTAAGATGGTATTTTTCCCTTTTGTATTATTTTTTTAATTTGATGTTGTGTGACTATACATACAAATGAGGTTTCTTTGGAATTTGGAGGTCCCACACAGTAACTAAAGGCCTGGTCCTCTGGATCAGTGCCTTTCTTTACTGAGGGGTGTATTAGAAAGGTCTTGTGGACATTTTCTTTTCATCCAAAGTTTGCAAATCTACAGTACTTTTCAAACAATGTTCTGGAATTAGTCTGATCTTATGTGCAATAGTTGATTGGAAAGTCGAGTAGAGATAATGAACGGTGAAACATTGGTAACTTTTAATGTGACATGTTACAGACAATAAAAAAAATATACCAAAAAACCCTGAAGGCAAAAAATATTAATTGAAATTGGATGTGTTGGGTTGCTTGTTTATATCGAGATGTTCCCTGTGAAACTAGTAAGTTATTAGGAACTTTTTGGATTTTATTTCCTAAAAAACCCTTGAAAGTAATAACTGGATGAGCATGGCACATATGTTTGTTGATTGAAATTCTTCTGATATTTAACTTACAAGTGCTTAGTGAAAAGCATTTTTACTCTTCATTATCAATATTTTTTTGTATTTTTATTAAATGTCATTACTATTATTTTCCTTATTAACTTCATATATTTGAGTTGATTTGAGAAGTATTTCATTTCATGAGAGTTACAACACAAGGGGAGACAACTCTTTTATGCTACACACAAATGTTATTTATCACATTAAGTATGTTGTTCTAGAAAGTTATTTTAGAGAGACTATTTATGTTTACTAATTAGCGGCTACTTTTGTTTACTCGTTTACCTATATATTTGTTTGGTAATGTTGTGTGATGTATGTAGTATGGAGTTAGTTAAAATGCATTTTCGTATGAATTTATGGTGGCATTGTATGATCGGAGGTGTGAAATGTCATTTCGATTTAAATTTATGATGAAGGTTCTTATTATTCGCAGATTTGTTGTAGATAATGCAAATATAGAAATGGGAACTATTATTGTCAAGCTACTTTCCTGTGTATGTACGGTCATCAGTTGTTTTTGCTGACAGTTTCAGATCTTGTCAAATTCAGCCATTCTAATACATTAGCAGCCTAATGTATTAGTCTAATGTATGCAGAATCTTATGAAATTATGAAAATTACTTTTTTATTTGACCACTTCATTCTTGACCAAAGTGATACTAGCACATTGTAATTTTAGACAGAAATCACATAATTATTATATTACAAGAAACTGCATTGTTTTATTTAAACATTGGTGTCCCCACAAAGTAATTTGAAAGAAGAAATAATCCATGTTGGAAATGGAATAGGAAGAGTTGTAAATAAAAAATGTGATATTGGTTGTCATCATTATATATTTATACATTCCATAATATAATATCAACTAAACTAAACCAGTCTCTAAGGAGATGGTTATGACAGGAAACCATGGAACTTCTGGTATAACGTACTATTTTAAAGGACACTGATTTGAACAGTGACATATTTCTATAGAAGTATAACAGAAAAAAAATGGTGAAGGGAACTAAGTAGTTAATATGATATGGGTTTTATATAAAGTACATAAAATATTGCTTAACCAAAGAAATATAATTCTTGTCCTCTTTGTACAGAATGATAACACTGATGTAAGGATCGTGACTTACAGAATTTCAAGAGTTTCTTGGTTTTCAGTGTAGCTTTTTTTTTAAATGTAAAAGGAATTCCATATATAGACTGATTAATCCAGTTGGATTTGTAAACAGGCTGAACTAAGCTACACCATTCATTATACACTATCTCCTTACTGACATCAAAAGTAGGAGAACCTTGACTGACGTTTTAACACTATCAATAACCAACCATGTCAGATTTACTGAACTGACACATCCTGCTACAGCACCCACCAATTTGAGCCCATCCATTTAGGTACATCAGGTCCCAAACCCCACAACTTACTGCACATCGACCCCAATCTGTGGAACATCAAGAATTGTGACTGTTAATTATGTTACCTAACTGAAATATTGAGGAATCTGGTTTACTGAGTACTTTCAAGTGGATCAGAAAAGACCTTCAGTTTATGTGTCTGTGAGTGCTAATGCAAGCACACAAAACTAATACTGAAGTTCTTGCTCTTGAAAACCAAATTACCATTAGGTGGCTTTATAAAAAAATGTTATGAAGTAAATTTTTATGATCAGATGACTGAATGTAGTATCCTAATCCTATCAAAGCTGATTGTAGTTTTCTACACTATTAAAGCTGATTGCAGTTTTCTACACTATTAAAGCTGAATTGGTAATTCTGCAATCGTATTTGTAATTGACAACTATGGATGTGTTTGCAGAATGATATATAAGGGTTATTTTCATGACGTAAATTTTAAGTTCCGTTATTACTGATGTATGTAAGCTGGTTTTATGTATGTATGTAAGCTGGTTTAGTTAAATAAATGTTGGTCTTCTACATGTTGCTGTTTTTTCAATGGTAGATGAGTATTTTTTGAGATAATTATCCCTACATCGTATTAATGTGTTTACACCCACAAAGGATTAAAAGGAATATTTCTGAAATCATACTAACTTTATATCAAAATTGATCATGAATCTCCTTATTACAATCATGATGATCATTCTGAAAGTGTCAGTGCCACTCCCCCTGTTATTGCTAAGTGCTAACATGACCAAAGGAGGGGGCAGAATCACACCAATCGACCACCTCCAATTGTTATTTTGAATATAACTGAGGAAAGACTAAATAACATGGGCTAAAGAACCTGTTACTGTACAGCCATTTGGACAGAGTCGTCCTATTTTTAGAGAATTTAATTGACTTAAAAGATTGGCTCTCGATAATTTGCTGTAAGTTTGAAAGCAGAAACATAGATAATTGGAAAAATTAACTGCTTTAAATAAATATTTTGCTTTTGCATTCAAAAAATATCCAGAATTGAATGGAAAAGTTATTGGTGATAAATATGCAGTATAATGAATCAATAAGCACATTATGACTCATTAATAGACAGGTTATTTTTTGTTTGAAAAAATTACATGCATCTAGAAATTAATTCTAAGCAGTTAATGTTGAATCAAAGTTTGACTTATTAAAACCATCAACAGAAATGCTCAAGTGAAGTTTTACGAAGAACACAAACTGAAATATTTAATGTTATATTTCATCATTGCAAAGTTTAAGATGATTTGTTTATGAGATACTGCTGTTGATCTTTCTAATGTAAACAAATTGATTCCAACTTCATTTTGTAAATTCAAATGTTAAAGATGACAGTCATGTGTCAAAATATCAACCCGTTTTGCAAACATTCATGTTAAGGATCATCTTGGCAAGTTAAACTATGAGTTACAAACCATGTACACCTCTCTCAGCAGAACTCTTGGAGAGTGAAGATGCTGCAGGGTTAGGCTCTAGGATATGCTCCGTACATGTTTTTCTTCCTTTGCCTTATTACCAGCGGTATAGGCATAATGTGTATCATCTCTAAAATCATATCTCTCTCTATATATATATAGACATGTATGTACATATTCCTTGCAAATGGTGTTTTTTGTGTGTATATCAGCAGGTTCTCATTCTCTGGGAAAAAATATATTTGAAAGAATTATTTCAAACCTTTAGTTTTGAAACAAAGGTGGAATTGGATAATGTGTAGCTGTGAAGAAAAAGTGGTTTGATGTGCAAATTTGTTTCAATTATCAACTCTAAATTAATTTAATTGTAAATTATTGACAAATATTGACACATTTTAAGAGTTATTTCACTTGTTGCTTTGTTTAGGTCAGATTTTACAAATATTCGTTGTAACTGTATTTGGTTGTGACCACGAACTGAAGCAATGTTTGTTTACGAGGAACATAATGACTGGATCAGTTAACAGTAACTAATTAGAGATGTGACCATGAACTGAAGCAATGTTTGTTTACTAGGAACATAATGACTGGATCAGTTAAAGGTAACTAATTAGGGATGTGACCATGAACTGAAGCAATGTTTGTTTACGAGGAACATGATGACTGGATCAGTTAACTGTAACTAATTAGGGATGTGACCATGAACTGAAGCAATGTTTTGTTTACCAGGAACATAATGACTGGATCAGTTAACGGTAACTAATTAGAGATGTGACCATGAACTGAATCAATGTTTGTTTACTAGGAACAAAATGACTGGATCAGTTAACAGTAAATAATTAGGGATGTGACCATGAACTGAATCAATGTTTGTTTACTAGGAACAAAATGACTGGATCAGTTAACGGTATCTAATTAGAGATGTGACCATGAACTGAAGAAATGTTTGTTTACGAGGAACATAATGACTGGATCAGTTAACGGTGACTAATTAGAGATGTGACCATTAACTGAAGCAATGTTTGTTTACCAGGAACGTAATGACTGGATCAGTTAAGGGTAACTAATTAGAGATGTGACGATGAACTGAAGCAAGGTTTGTTTACCAGGAACATAATGACTGGATCAGTTAAAGGTAACTAATAAGAGATGATTGGTCTGGTGGTTTGAGAGAGATATAGCCAATGCTTCCTTAGACTGCTGTAGTTCCTGTAGTAGATCTAGTTACACCCAGTTCCTGGACTTAGACTGCTGTAGTTCCTGTAGTAGATCTAGTTACACCCAGTACCTGGACTTAATGGTTAAGTATATTGAAAAGAGTAAGGGATGCAATATCACAGAGTTTATTTAGACTGTTTGAATAGATCCCTGAAATTGTTTATGCAGCTGGTTTTGGCCTTGAAGCCAAGTAAACGAAATTGTCTATGATATCATACATGAATCATCAGTAGAGTACTGCTTATTATATAAGTAATCTTGCTGTTGGAATTGACTTTCAAATAGTCAATAATTCAAACAAAATAGTCTAGTATATAACCTGTAACCATTGTAACTTGTGTAGTAATATATATCACAGCTAACTCTTGAGGTTTAATATCATGCATGCTCTGTCATTAAAACATTGTTTACAAGTTTACTGCATGCACTTTGATTCTTTGTGTGGAAAACCATCTCATTGCTACCATGCACTAAAATTATCAGATTACGTACATCTTGGCTGAGATTGATGTAAATTTTATGAAATTCATTAAAAAAGATTTATTGAACATCTTTATTAGTGTGACTATGTATGAACATTATTGTCTAGACTTGTGAGAAAAATATATCAAAATTGATAGCTTTTGGTGGTGTGCCTGTCATCAGACATAGAAACAAAGAGAACTGCTCAGCTATTTCTGGTCATTTATCATTATAAATAATCACGACTGAACACATTGTGATTGTTTTCAGTCAGATGAGGATGATGTTCACTGTTGTTTTAGAAGTATGTACAGGAAAGGGAGAATAAGTCATACAATAGTTCAAAATAAATATAAGCCTATTCAACAATCATGTTAGGGAAGGTATCGGCCCTTGATGTGTTGGCTTTAACAACTTTTCTGTAGTCTGAGGTACACAAGATTTTATCAGTATTTCCATTCTGACTTTAAAGATCAGTTCCCATTGATTTCTGGTATTATTGACATTCAATTCTTAATCTGATAGATATTTAGCACATAAAAGTTTATTGTGGTTTGATTAATGCAGCTATATTCAATGGTTCGAAAAAAGACTGAAACTTTACTATCACCGTTTTAGTGCGATTGATTGTTCTTACACTGGTGGATAATATGTTAATCAGTTTTTTTAAGAACTTTTTTGATAGCAGCTACCAGTGAAAGAAAAATAAACTCTTCGTACCTTACTTAATAACGAAATATGCTAAAATCAATGGAACCGATCTTTAAAAGATTTCAATTATTTCAAGGGGAGATAACTACCTAATATACAATTTAATGTAAATATTTAGTGATGAGTGCAAGACAGAGAAGAGACTTGGGGTAATGATGGCCAGTTAACAGTTGTAGTACAGAGGATTTGTCCTCTCATATGGCATGTTAACAAGAGGATTTACCCTCTGAAGCTTGAGGGATGACAAGGATTTGTCCTGTCTGGTTGGTAAACAAGTGCAGAGGATTTGTCTTCTGATGCTGGCCATTTAACAAGTGTATGTATAGAGGATTGGTCCTCTAATGATGGCTAGTATTGTCGTTTGTTGCTGGCTAATAACAAGTAAAGAGGACTTGTCAACTTGTTCTGGCCAATAACCAAGTATAGAGGACATGTCCTCTTGTCCTGGCCGATAACCAATTACAGCGGATTTGCCGTCTTGTTCTGGCCGATAACCAAGTACAGGGGATTTGCCGTCTTGTTCTGGCTGATAACCAAGTATACAGGACTTGTCCTCTTGTTCTGGCCAATAACCAAGTACAGCGGATTTGCCGTCTTGTTCTGGCCGATAACCAAGTACAGAGTACATGTCCTCTTGGTCTGGCTTTTTCGGCCAGAAAAAGTATAGAGGACTGGTCCTCTGATAGTAGGGGGGG
>NW_018480064.1:550805-633240 GCF_002113885.1 Mizuhopecten yessoensis | reverse complement strand
GGGGGTAAGGGTGTAAGTGTGGATAATTTGTCCACATGTTAGGATTCATACTGTCATAATGTCTATATCATGTGTTACGTTGTAAAGCTGTCATTTAATGTACATCATATTTAAAGAAAAAAAACAAATTAAATAATTTCAATTCCTTTACTTGTTATGTTTTCATTTATTAATTCTCTTATCAGTGTCCCATCACTTCGGGTATCAACAAATGTCTTTTATCTCCCTTTGTGTTGACAGCCTCTTCCTCTCTCATTTACATTTATCAGTTATTTTTATCGCAATTTAATAAACTCTCATTTGTCTTTAGTTTGTATCAACTGTTGTTTCTATTTTGTTGGTCAACAACTGTTCCTCATTTGTATCCAACACCTTTCTGTATTGTTTATGTCAAAGGACGGTCATTGTATGTACACTTGTCATTTCTGCATTGTTTATGTCAAAGGACGGTCATTTCCCTCTCATTTGTATGTACACTTGTCATTTCTGTATTGTTTATGTCAAAGGACGGTCATTTCCCTCTCGTTTGTGTGAACACTTGTCATTTCTGCATTGTTTATGTCAAAGGACGGTCATTTCCCTCTCATTTGTGTGAACACTTGTCATTTCTGCATTGTTTATGTCAAAGGAAGGTCATTTCCCTCTCATTTGTGTGTACACTTGTCATTTCTGTATTGTTTATGTCAAAGGACGGTCATTTCCCCTCTCATTTGTGTGAACACTTGTCATTTCTGTATTGTTTATGTCAAAGGACGGTCATTTCCCTCTCATTTGTATGTACACTTGTCATTACTGTATTGTTTATGTCAAAGGACGGTCATTTCCCCTCTCATTTGTGTGAACACTTGTCATTTCTGTATTGTTTATGTCAAAGGACGGTCATTTCCCTCTCATTTGTATGTACACTTGTCCTTTTTTGTATTGTTTGTACACTTGTCATTTCTGTATTGTTTGTACACTTGTCATTTCTGTATTGTTTGTACACTTGTCATTTCTGTATTGTTTGTACACTTGTCATTTCTGTTTTGTTGCATCAATAACTGTCAATTCTCTCCTGTTTATGTAACCTCTCCATAGCCTCTCCCCGGTTTCCAGTCAAATGTTACCCCTTTTCATACTTTTGATGTTTGGTTGGCAATTTTTTTCAGACACGTGTCCATTGGTTTAACTTCTTGGCCATACTCTTTTTTAGGTCACCTAAGCTTTAGCTCAAGTGACCTATTGCTATCCGTCTTCGTCCGTCATCGTGCGTTAACATTTTTACATTTTCAACTTAAGCTGAAATACTGGCAAAGGGATTTCATTAATATTTCATGGGAAGGTTACTGACATCTCCCTGACCAAGTGTTGTTATTTTTCGGGTCGATCAGAAATCCAATATGGCCACCACAGCCGCCATTTTGAAAAACTATTTCAAACTTCAAGTCAAGTTTTGCTGGGCCAATTGAACTGAAACTTGGTAAGTGTTCGACTCATGGTCCAAACAAAGTGTTGTTATTTTTCGGGTCGATCAGATATCCAATATGGCCGCCACGGCCGCCATTTTGAAAAACTATTTCAAACTTAAAGTCAAGTTCTAATGGGACGATTAAACTGAAACTTTGTAGGAATGATCAGCTCATGGTCCTGACAAATGTTTTACTCAAATTGGTACATATTTCAACAACAAAATTAAATACTGTAGGACTCAGGTAACCGTTAAGGCCCATGGGCCTCTTGTTTTTTTGCTCCATGTTGTTGCTGATTTTCATTCAACTACAGCTGTACTAGCTTGTTGTCTTATCCAAGTGACAGAGTCAGCTTATGTTACAACAAACGTTTCCTTCCACCATGGGACACAATATCAACATTGTTCAAAAAAGGAAGAATGATCCATTTGTCTTATGATTAATTAGTTCCCCCACCAGTTTCCTGGGCAGAGTTCAGAGTGCAATAAGGTCACTCACTGTGACCTATGCTTCAACCTTTGACCTTAATTTTTGAAAGTTTGTCCAGAGCATACCTTATATACTATGTCACCTGGAGTAATCAGATTTGGTGTACAATGCCATCTTGGGATTGCGAAGTGCAAGAAGTAGGTCACTATGACCTCACTGTGACCTATATATGCTTCCTGATACATGTTTAAGTGTACTGTATGTTAAATATAGAAATCCTTATCATTGGGGGACTAAGGATTGCCTTGCAATACTCTGCCTTGTTATATCATCATTTCTGCTGAAGTCGGGGGTTCCGGTGTATAGTATTTGCATTGTCTGTGCATGCATAGGTCCTCCATTTATCTGTGCTGACTGTGGTTTCCAGAGCGTATCTCGGCCACTGATTCATGCATGGGCGTCAAAATTTGTGTATACCTAAATAGGTACATCATTGGGTTGGCAGTGTGTCGCATCCTAAAACAAAGTCACAGTGACCTCAATAATGGTTTCTAGAGCTTATCACAGCTGCTGGTTCATGAATGGGCATCAAACTTTCATAGGTAGGTACATCATGGGAAGGTGGTGTTTCACACCTAGTGAGGTCACAGTGACCTGGACTAGACCTTTGACCTTAATCTAAAGTGCTAATATAATGGTTTCCAGAGTGTATCTCATCAACTGGTTCATGAGTAGACATCAATCTTTATATAAAGGTACATTATGGAAAGCTGGTGTTTCACAATCTAAAGCTGAGGTTACTGTGACCTCAATTTTACATTTGACCTTGACCTCAACTATTAAAATAATGATTTCTGGAGCATACCTCAGCTGCTGTTTTATGAATAAGCATCACACTTTGTGTAAAGGTATATCATAGGAAGGTGGTGTCCTACATTCTAAAACGTGGTCACTGTGACCTCAATTTGACCTTTGCACTTAACCTGAAATACTAAAATATTTGTAGAGCATGTCTTGGCCACAGTTTCATGAATTGACATCAAAATTTGTATATAGGAAAATCATGCGAAAGTAGGGTCACACCATAAATAAGTTCACTGTGACCTCATTTGACCTCTGGTACTAAAATATAGTGTTATTCAGGGTTACTGTAGCATATCTCGACCATTGTTTCATGAATGGGTTTCAAACTTTGTAGATATGTGGGAACTGAGGGTATCCATGAAGACTACACTTGGGAGTTTAATCTACTTATTTGTTATGATGATTCTTAAACCATCGGTACCAGTGATTATGAGATAATGAATACAAATAACATTAACAGGTGAATGGCTCGTTTTTAAGGAACCTTGTACCACTGCCAGGAAATGTAAATCATCAATCAGAACAAGTATTTTCTGGCATTACTATAGTTTTGATAGGTTGATCTGGAAGAGAAACATTTTGTTTAATTCCAATCAGTGGGTCTTCAGAAGAGGTTCTTTAAAGAAATTGTTGATGGACGGACGGAAGATACATGCCACAAAAAAACCCACCATATTATTATTAAATATTTAATTCAACTAAACATTCATACAAATTTCTTTTCCATGCAAAAAATGTGTTAAAATACTGACAATCTGGTTCAAAATAATAATACATTTTTGTTATAAAAGAAAACTTTTTTACAATGAAAATAAAGATCATGAAAGTATGTAACGGCAGATTTGTTCATATGTAATTACATGTGAGAAGGGGGCAATCACATAAACCAACAATATCTCCATCGTAAAGACATAAACTGTCAAAATCTCTATCATAAAAATATGAACTGGTATCTCCATTATTAAGACATGAAAAATCGATTAGAAACTCCTGACTAACAATAATTCTATTTTTCAACCAATCTGTTCTCTTTTCAAATACCATCTTAAAGATATTGAAATTTATCTTTTGTGTTGAATTTTTAGTGGTACATATTGTATAATAAACTAATAACTGTAGTCTAAACTGATTTGTATTACACTCTCATTCCCCTACTTGCCCAACTGTTTTATTAATGTTTTAGAAAACACATAACAAGTGTCATCTTAAAAAGGACATTTTGATCACTGTAAGTGGAATAGAAACACTTTTTTTTAAATGTTTCGGTTCCTAAAGAAAGTGTTGAAGTATCTATGGTATTGATGGTAAGGATGGTCATATAATATATTCTTACTGATACATAACATATTGTATATGCTAGCTAATATGATACACACACATTCACAGATCTGTACAAAAAAATCATTTTTACAAAATATTAATCAATAAATTACACCACATTCAAACCCTGACCGTTTGTTCTAAACATGAAGTTAGTAGTGAAGAATTTCATTCCTTTGATAGGTGACAAATTGTATTAATTAATTGAATACAGTAAAATCTGTTCCAACAAACTCCTGAGATAAGTTGAAAATTTCTAGATACATAAACACATGTAATGGGACATTTCTAGATTATCTGCCATAATTTTTTTGACTAAATGAGGTGATAGAAGGGGTTGTTCTAGCCAAGCGGTTAAGGTATCCACCACCAAAACCTGGCATGTCCTTATATGGTCATAGCTGTCAATAGGACGTAAAAACAAAGGTGAGAGAGAACAGAAACCGTTATTATTGGTTATATATAACATGGCATAAGTTGAACTTTGTCTTTCTGTTATTCAAGAATGTAAGATTTTACCAATAATGGTTATCTGTTTTTGTAGACATTTTACAGAGTCCAGTGTCCAGACTAGATGTTCCACAGTATATAGTGATGATAATAACATTGCTGAACTGTTAATGATTAGTATCTTTCAGTCATTATCACGACATCAGCTTTTGGGTTCCCCCTTGCGTGGCTGTTTCCTGCGTGGTGAGCTTCCCTCGGATGATTCTGTCCCACCAGAGCTGTTGTATTGAGTACTGAGTCGTTCCTTCACATCTCGTAAAAGCTTCGTCAGTTCGTCCTACAAAACAAGCAGGAAAACATCTTATATCACTAACTTACAGGAAAACACCTTATATAACTAATTTACAGGAAAACACCTATAACTAATTTACAGGAAAACACCTTATATAACTAATTTACAGGAAAACACCTTATATAACTAATTTACACAGGTTATATTTTGTATAGATGTACTTCATTACAAAGCATTTTTATCAAACAGGCTGCAGCAACATGGCAAAATACATTTAATGTTGAAATGATCATCAAATGTTTCCACTGATATGCAATCCGTAGTATAGTGGTCATCTGATTTATCACTGACATACTGGCTAATACAGAAAACAAAATAGTATTTCTATTGAGCTATATGGGTGGCTTATTTCCAGGTAAGAGCTAACTGTCAAATAAATATGGTAAGCACCGAGGTAAAACGAGAAGCAAAACCACTGACAGTGACAAATCTCACCTCTGTATGACGGAACATGAGTTTACAAGATCGGATATTGCGTTTTTTCTGTATGTGAGCCAATCCATGTTCCAGTGAAAAGGCCAGGTCATCAACTTCATTTAACACCTTTCAAATAGAAAATATTGAAATATCAAACAAGTGTGAAAACCCTTCACTTGATAGAAGTAATAGCATAAGTAGATACAAGGTTCATAATAGATATTTAACTCATTCACCCCTTAAGTTTCATAATGAACTATTCCAACCTTTGAATTGGAAAGGTTCAAATGTGTCTTCAGGGATGAATGAGTTAAAATCTAATTTTAGGGTCTTTATAGGATCAGAAAGTTCAGTAATTTACTAATCATACAAATTGATATCTTTGCCAATTGGCACAAATTGTAAATCAATCTAATTAAAATTATATCTTCACATCGCTCCCGTTTACTGATATGTCGCGTTGAAGATCTAACAACATCCCATAGAGGGTCACGTCAGAGGTCAACATGAATGCATTATCGTATTTATAACAAGCCAATCAAAACGCGACATAACTCTTTCTTTCAACCAATCAGAAAGCAGGACCTGTAGCATTTAATGCAGACACCTCGTAGCCCAAAATCGACAACATCACCAGAAGAGGAAGTCTGTCTTATTTCAAAGCAAAATCCACAAATTGTACAAACGTTGTCTTGTAGATAGACACGGCGTGGTGTCATGGGCGCCACCATTTTCGATGCTCATTTGACACCTCTCGGTCTTTTAGTATAGCAAGTGTGTTCCGAAATCATTACATCATCACTTACAGAAATGCGAAAGCTCTCATCTGATTGGTTAATGCAAAGGTCGCCTGAACATGACCCTCTACGGGATGTTGTTAGATCTTCAACGCGACATATCAGTAAACAGGAGCGATTGAAAATTTAATTTTAATTAGATTGATTGTAAATATGAATATTTGCAACAACTGAGTGAAACATGCATAAAATTGTCACCATAATTAAATGAGCGAAAGCATTTCACACCGTACCATTACGTAAGTTACATTATTATATAATGCACACTACTGAAGGCTGCTGACACTTACCAATGACAGATAACAGATCTTCTTTGACACATCACACATGGTGATGATTTCCTCGACCTGACATGCCCCCCTCGAGGAGATGTGAGGCAGGTTACCACTGGTACACATGCGCTTTGATGACTTGAGTCCCGCCTCAAATAACACTTGTCGGCTCTCCAACTCCCGATCACTGTCAACATCAACAAGCAATGGTATTATGAAGTAGCTGGGTTTGGTTTGGTTTGTTTGTGTTTTACGTCCTATTAACAGCTATGATTATTTAAGGACGTGCCAGGTTTTGGTGGTGAAGGAAGGCCGAGTTCCCGAAAAACTACCAAACTACGGCCAGTACTTGGCGACTGCCCCACGTAGGTCTTGAACCTGTGACCAAGTGGTGGAGGGCTAGCGGTAGCAGAATGCTGGGTATATATGCAATATATCATACAAAAGAACTTCAGGTATTTGTTTTTTATTTATTGTAGAAGTACATATAACTAGGTAAGCAGTTATATTATTTTAATATTTTCGTATAAATCCTGAAAGCACTAACTAATGGACAGTGCTAAAATTCAGGCTTTCCACTGTATATTTGTGTATGCCTCCCCAAGGAGTCTTAACAAAGAAATACCTGCCAAATTTTAACAATACATTTCAAGATAAATGTAGGTGAGAATCAGATTTATGATAAACTATTTCATAAAATCTGCTAACATTAATAGCAGAACCTTGATCAGGTTACAGGTAATATTATAACAATATCCATCAGTTTTCTCACATTGACTCCAAGTCTCTGATGTGTTAATGCGCTAATTTATGACTGCATTGATAAGATATGCTTTTGAGTTAAACTTTGACAGTGACTTAGATTTTTGAAGCTGTATCGGTATATTAATTTCTGTATGTATAAGGAGTGCTTACTTACATGATTTTTTGTAGCCATGGTAACACTGCGGCCAGGACATCAATAGGAGTCGCTGGATCCTCTGCTATCCTCGTCAGCAACTCATCCATGGAAAACATTTCCGGTTCAAAGCTGTCATTCAAAGTCTGTAACATAGAAAACAATATTAATCCGCTTTCTGAAGGCATTGTTATACCATAGCACCATAGTTATACACAACGATATAAAATTGACAAATATTACTAACAGCCCAGTGTTGTTGTTAATGTAATATTATGTATTTTACAAGTTCTCTGTCAAATAGAGGCCTTCAGTTCAAACATAAAGTATTTAGCTCAGGAATGGTTGACCAAAGATCTATACAGTTCCTTTTTAGATTCTAATATAAGGATCAATATTTGTTGACCCGGACACCAAGAGATGAACCCATGACTACCACCAGCACATCAGGTTACAATGTTTAAAATCACTTCTGACATCTAAGTCAACTGAAGTCTTTTACAGATGTAGTACCTTTGTGGCGATCTGGCCAGCCTCCAGCCAACTGGGTGTTGCATAGTGGACAGACTCGGCCAGCGAATAACCGCAGCTGATTGTGGATGTGTAACAGCGTGGAAACACCACAACAAACTGACCAGGTCTCTGGACACACCTACTGACCGCTACACCATTAGCTGTAAGGTCATCTGGGGGTACCTGAATGAAATAAAGTCAGCAATCTGCTTTCAAACTATGCTTAAAAGGGGAAAAAAATCTTATCTTTGCACAGTATTTTTTTTTTTAGATCTGGGAAATGGAGTCAGTCGACACTAGTATACAGAGCACCAATATGGTATCAGGTTATATAAGGTTAGACTATGTACATTTCATATATGTTGTATATCTGATGAAGATTTCATATTCAGGCAAACAATGGGATTGCTCAATCACTCTTTTGTAATTCATTCACTCAACAAATGGTTATCAACAAATCTTTTCTCTGACCTTAATTATTAAGCACATTAAACCCCTAAACTGAACATCACTATAAACATAGGGTTTAATTTACATAAAAAATTCATACAATAGGACATATCTAAAGGCCTGGATCATTACAATCTTCACTAGATAATGATACATTATTGTCCATGACATGTTTATTTGTCAAATCTTCAAATATTTTTTTTTCAAATTCAAAAATGTGTATTTTGAGGACAGTTTTATAATATATCATCGATTCCAGTTTTACCTTCTCACATCGATCATTAAGCTTAATAATGCTTTTTATAACTCAATCTAGGTTTATAAAGATTTATATATTATAAAGGTTACAGTTTAAGTGGATAACACATAAAAACTTGTTATAAAAACAGTGAAAAATATTGTCTCATTTATTTGAAGAATTTTTTTTTGTGTATACTCACCATGACCGTGTCCTCTCGGAGCCAGTGCGGGCCATCACTCACTAACGTGGGTACGAGTGTGGTCATGGCCGACCTAAAATCCTCCTCCCTGTGTCCTGGCACAGAGTACCTGATCGAACAAGAAAGTACAAGTAAGCAAGGGCCATTTCCAACTACTGGGTAATTTTGTTCAATTGAAAATCTTATAGGCAATGTAAATATGTACAGGAATTTAAATACGTTTTCATGCAAAACAGACTAACGAGTGTACTTCAGGACAAGCTTCTTAAATCTCATAAGATTTGGAAACAATTTACAGACAATTTTTATCCAAGTACCAAGAATGTATGTAAATATTCAAGAAGAAAAAAAGAGTTTTCTCTGACAATCATCAGACTACCAAGTCACTATCCTGAGTTCATGCCTATTATAATGTTAAGTCAACTTAAGATCACAATGTAACTGTTTTAATCCTGATGTTACAATGGGTATACAGCATCGTAACAGGTTTACTGAGTATGGCATATCATGGAGCTATGTGACAATTCATACACTATTTCAAGCTTTGTTTCATTTTTTTCTTAACATTATTAGCATGTATCTCCCTCTACTGAGGTTTTAGTACGACTCACCAGACCGTGTCTGACTCTGAGTGATAGTACTGGTCGTATGGTGTTGGCAGAATAACAGGATTTTTGTACTACTCACCAGACCGTGTCTGACCCCGAGTAATAGTACTGGTCGTATGGTGTTGGCAGAATAACAAGTTTTATGTACGACTCACCAGACCGTGTCTGACCCCGAGTGATAAAACTGGTTGTATGGTGTTGACAGTATAACAAGTTTTTGTACGACTCACAAAACCATGCCCTACTCTGAGTGATAGTACTGGTTGTAAGGTAATGGCAGTATAACCAGGTTTTAGTATGACTCACCAAACCGTGTCTGACTCCGAGTGATAGTACTGGTTGTATGGTGTTGACAGTATAACAAGGTTTTTGTACGACTCACCAGACCGTGTCTGACTGTGAGTGATAGTACTGGTCGTATGGTGTTGACAGTATAACAAGGTCTTTGTACGACTCACCAGACCGTGTCTGACTGTGAGTGATAGTACTGGTCGTATGGTGTTGGCAGAATAACAGGTTTTTTGTACAACACACCAGACCGTGTCTGACCCCGAGTGATAGAACTGGTCGTATGGTGTTGACAGTATAACAAGGTTTTTGTACGACTCACCAGACCGTGTCTCGACTGTGAGTGATAGTACTGGTCGTATGGTGTTGGCAGAATAACAAGTTTTTGTACTACTCACCAGACCTTGTCCTACTCTGAGTGATAAAACTGGTTGTGTGGTGTTGACAGTATAACAAGGTTTTTGTACGACTCACCAGACCATGTCTGACTCTAAGTGATAGTACTGGTCGTAGGGTAATGGCAGTATAACAAGGTTTTTGTACGACTCCCCAGACCGTGTCTGACCCTGAGAGATAAAACTGGTTGTATGGTGTTGACAGTATAACCAGGTTATAGTACGACTCACCAGACCGTGTCTGACTCTAAGTGATAGTACTGATCGTATGGAGTTGGCAGTATAACCAGGTTATAGTATGACTCACCAGACCGTGTCTGACCCTGAGTGATAAAACTGGTTGTATGGTGTTGACAGTATAACAAGTTTTTGTACGACTCACAAAACCATGCCCTACTCTGAGTGATAGTACTGGTTGTAGGGTAATGGCAGTATAACCAGGTTTTAGTATGACTCACCAAACCGTGTCTGACTCCGAGTGATAGTACTGGTTGTATGGTGTTGACAGTATAACAAGGTTTTTGTACGACTCACCAGACCGTGTCTCGACTGTGAGTGATAGTACTGGTCGTATGGTGTTGGCAGAATAACAGGTTTTTTGTACAACACACCAGACCGTGTCTGACCCCGAGTGATAGTACTGGTCGTATGGTGATGACAGTATAACAAGGTTTTTGTAAGACTCACCAGACCGGGTCTGACTCTGAGTGATAGGACGGGTCGGATGGTGTTGGCAGTATAACCGGGTTATAGTATGACTCACCCGACCGTGTCTGACTCTGAGTGATAGGACGGGTCGGATGGTGTTGGCAGTATAACAAGGTTGTTGTATGACTCACCAGACCATGTCTGACCTGAGTGATAGTACTGGTGGTATGGTGTTGACGGTATAACAAGGTTTTTGTATGGCCCACCAGACCGTGTCTAACTCTGAGTGATAGTACTGGACGTATGGTGTTGGCAGTATAACCGGGTTATAGTATGACTCACCAGACCGTGGCTGACCCTGAGTGATAGTACTGGTCGTATGGTGTTGGCAGTATAACAAGGTTTTTGTACGACTCACCAGACCATGTCTGACCCTGAGTGATAGTACTGGTGGTATGGTGTTGACAGTATAACAAGGTTTTTGTATGACCCACCAGACCGTGTCTAACTCTGAGTGATAGTACTGGTCGTATGGTGTTGACAGTATAACCAGGTTATAGTATGACTCACCAGACCGTGTCTGACTCTGTGTGTAGGTACTGGTCGTATGGTGTTGGCAGTATAACCAGGTTATAGTATGACTCACCAGACCGTGTCGGACTCTGTGTGTAGGTACTGGACGTACGGAAGGCTGTGGATATCAGTTGACCAACAGGACGTGGTGAACGCCATCCCCATATGTAGTGTTGGTACGGTCACTCCTAGGGACAAACAAAGTTAGGTACAGTCTAAAATACAAATCATTTTTGACAATGTTTATGCTTTAATCTTCAGTTATATTATTCTACCAGGATTATTTAATGTACTGTACTCTACGGCACTTTGATTTCACAGGTAAAACATTCATTTCTTTGTTTCTGGAAGAAATTCACTGCATTTCAATTACGCAATTATTTTTTCACATAATGAATATGGCAAAAATAAATGTCTTTCAGAAATGTAAGATTTACAGAGGAAAGCAACTTATTACACATTCACATTCAAAGGTAAATATGACAAAACAGTTATAAGTACAGCCTACAGACTTAAATCACAATTGATACCTAGAGATTACATACCAGACACATGTCCGAGGTAGCGCAGCAGGGAGTCAGGACTATGGGGCAGATTGTTAAGATTCCATGGATGGCTGGGTTGAAAAAAAAAAGAATCATTCTACATTATTCTTGTTTGTAAATAATCCTCTTACCCCTCTACCTGTTTGTGACCCCATCCCTTCTACCTGAAGTAGTACACCCCCATTTCCAGGTCATGGTGACCTCACCTTTAGCAGTGACTCTACAGTCTCAAGCGGTAATTGTGCTAACACTTTACATGTAATGGTGACACACCTTCTTTACCTGTTACAATGCCCCCCACCCCCTACCATTAACCTGCAGTACTGACCCCTCCTTCTTTACCTGTTACAGTGCCTCCACCCCCTACCATTTACCTGTAGTACTGGCCCCTCCTTCTTTACCTGTTACAGTGCCTCCACCTCCTACCATTTACCTGTAGTACTCGCCGTGCCTTCTTCACCTGTTATAGTGGCCCAACCCCTTTACCTGTTTGTAAGTGATTCTACTGTCTTTACCTGTAGTAATGATTGTCCTTTTTAGAAGAAAATACAGTACAGTTGTGAGCTTGAGTATCAATATGGCCGCCATGTACAACCACATGGGATTTTCTCCCTTTCACTATGTTCCAGTACTCCTTCTGAAATAACATAACACAAAAGATTTTAATAAATGGAATAAAGCTTACAGTATTATTTCTACTAAACTGTGATGAAAAGATCAAATAACCGGTCCCCACACAAAGTTAGCATGAAACCACAGCAATAACAATGATTTCCCTTTAGATTTTAAATGAACATCATCATTACATTTTTTTTCAATTTTTCAATTTCCATGCAAGATAAAACATTCAATAATCTTTACATTCAGGCCATGTTGACCTCACTTTAGTTACTGAACTCAACCCAACTGTATAAAGCAATACTTGTAGGCTGTGAAGAACTCCCCCATAAAATAAAAGTCCTTCCTAAAAAGATTAAAACCAAACAAGGTTGGGAAAAAAATAATTAGTCATAATATTTGTAAATTGTGTTCCTAATCATGCTGATTGACCTTAAACACAAACCTCAGTATTTCCCGTTGTGTTGGATGAGGGGTCCCGGAGCCAGGCAGCGCCGATATTACGTGCAGCTCTATTGAACATGACCAAGGACATGTTCTTACCCTGTACCAATTGAGAATCAGATCATTTACTTCTCTTTTATCACTGACAAAGGAATATATCAAACAGATTTTGTATTTAACATACAAAAATGTCCGATAGATCCTTTCACTTTTAACTGTGAAACTGCAACAACGGTTGACAATATCAATACAATCAACATGATTTCATTTTGTGGTATCAATCATACTCACATTGTGGGTTTGCCACCCAATGTCACAGTCCTACAGTTTAACTCAAATGGTCCATTTAGACAAAGACAAGCAATAATAAGTTACAGAAAGATAAATAATGTCTTATCACTTATTTCAGAGCTCGTTATGAGACTCAACTGGGATTCAGACCTAAGCCTACCACCATATATGGCATGCATTGAACACACTAAAGGTGAATATCTATCTTAAAATTATTCATTTTAATTTACTCCAGGGAGATAACTCTAAACTGATATAGATGCAATGAAATATATAGGTATATACATAGTATACATTTACCTAGACATTGAACATAAAACTTTGACAAAAAGTCATGTGAGCAGAACAATGTTAAGTATAATTATTAGCATTTAATGAATTCTATTAAAGGCCATTATCAACTTCAAATTTACCTACAAAAGTACACATCCTATGAGAAGGTCCAAACAGTTACCTATGAGAAGGTCCAAACAGTTACCTATGAGAAGGTCCAAACAGGTCCAAACAGTTACCTATGAGAAGGTCCAAACAGTTACCTTTATGACACAGTCCTCTTCCTCGCCCTTTCCTTTCCTGTTTTTTCTCATCTCTGTTACCTCATCTTCAAGTTTGCGTTTCTTGTCTGCAGACAGCATATCGTAAGATACTAGGAATTTACAATAAGTATCGTACAGCTTGGTCCCCCGGTCCTGTGCCTACAACAACCACACATCTGTATATGTAACATCAGGAATTTATAGTAAGTATCATACAGCTTGATCCCCCCGT
Organism: Mizuhopecten yessoensis; assembly: GCF_002113885.1. Lineage (NCBI taxonomy): Eukaryota > Metazoa > Mollusca > Bivalvia > Pectinida > Pectinidae > Mizuhopecten > Mizuhopecten yessoensis. The sequence goes on along the minus strand of NW_018480064.1, from coordinate 619,412 downwards.
CCTGTGCCTACAACAACCACACATCTGTATATGTAACATCAGGAATTTATAGTAAGTATCATACAGCTTGATCCCCCCGTCCTGTGCCTACAACAACCACACATCTGTATATGTAACATCAGGAATTTATAGTAAGTATCATACAGCTTGATCCCCCCGTCCTGTGCCTACAACAACCACACATCTGTATATGTAACATCAGGAATTTATAGTAAGTATCATACAGCTTGATCCCCCCGTCCTGTGCCTACAACAACCACACATCTGTATATGTAACATCAGGAATTTATAGTAAGTATCATACAGCTTGATCCCCCCGTCCTGTGCCTACAACAACCACACATCTGTATATGTAACATCAGGAATTTATAGTAAGTATCATACAGCTTGATCCCCCCGTCCTGTGCCTACAACAACCACACATCTGTATATGTAACATCAGGAATTTATAGTAAGTATCATACAGCTTGATCCCCCCGTCCTGTGCCTACAACAACCACACATCTGTATATGTAACATCAGGAATTTATAGTAAGTATCATACAGCTTGATCCCCCCGTCCTGTGCCTACAACAACCACACATCTGTATATGTAACATCAGGAATTTACAGTACAAGGAAGCAAGATTAAGTTTATGCTAAGATTTTCTTAAACTCTGCAACTCCTGAAATTTGTTTCATCATTCACATTTCCTGCACTGTTTAAGGTTCAAGATGAAAAGTCTACATCCACCTACACGGAGGCTACAATACAACCCATAAACATACAGTATAAAGTATCGTACTGATTGGTTTTGATCGGTTTTCCTATCTAGGGCTTACTGTTTAACTATCACATAAGAATTGAATTTTATTGTTTAATTGCCATATTATTGGGAACACACAGGCTTAACAGTATATTCCTGGAAACAGGAAGTGATGTTCTATAGTTTTAAGCAAAAGAGTCAAGGTCACTACCAACTCAAATACACAGTAAATCTGTATTTATAGAATACACAGTAAATCTGTATTTATAGAACACACAGTAAATCTGTATTTATAGAACACAGTAAATCTGTTTTTATAGAACACACAGTAAATCTGTATTTATAGAACACACAGTAAATCTGTATTTATAGAACCATAGGTGGTATTTTGATCCAACAAACAGGCCATAAACAACAATTTGTGAATCAAAACAAATACACTGGGAAACATTTTAGTTCCTTACTGATTTAGGAATGCCTATGATGTCTGCAACTTTCAATAGTTTCTTCTTTTCAATGACGTTCTGCATTCCTCCAAGGTGTTCAATGACAGCTGAAAATTTACAGATGTCAACTTCAACACCTCCTATCTGAAAAGGGACAAATATGGTGGGTATATATATATGATTGTCTCCCTTTAAAGAAAATGAAAACACATTTTTCCTCCTAAAAGATAATCCATTCTAGAAAACATACCTAGAATGTTTATTTTCTCAAAGGAATTATCATCCTGTTAAAACAAAAAGTTCAATTCAAATTATGGTTATGAATCTTATGCATACATTATCTTATTACAATGTGCAATGTTGATCTAGCTGTAGCAAATATTGGTAACATTTATTTTTTTATATATGTATGGATTCTAGTTAGACACTCCATTTATTTCATCAAGTCATAAAAGCAATAATACACTGTTGTAAATTTTGATGAGGTTGTATTTGAGCTTGTAACTGTTTGAGACTGAATAATAGCACTAAGCTATGAGATGTTTGGATTTTGACGGAGAAGACTTACCACTGGGAATGGTTCAGACACTCCATGGGCGTCTAAGTGCTTCTGTAGACCTTTCAGCTGACAAACGTTGGGACCAAACCTGCAGATAGGCAACAAATTCATTCATTAAAACTAAGTCATTTGGCTGGACACATTTTATACTAAAATGTTGATATGTCGTGTGATTTTATGAATATTATGTGTTTGACAGGAAAATAAAAGACTTTGAACTTGAACTTGAACTCATATTTCAATTCTTTTTTCACAAAGCTGCTTACAATATTAAAACTTTAATTGATGTCACAAAGCCCTTGAAATCTGATATATCTTTAAATTGATACTGGAATGTAAAAAATATTACCACACACACAAGTTTTTCAGATAGGGGATACTTGTTTTAAATTTATATACATGTATATATATATATATTTTTTTATTTCAGATGTACAATGACAATGACGATCGACTTTACCCTTAATCTTTGGTTCCTGAAATATGAACTCATTTGAAGTATAATTGTACTTGACTTTTGTATAAAGTTTGATAAAAATCTGTAAGAAATAAAGTCACTACAGTAATGACAGTAAATCTGGCACGAGATGGGAAGAACATTCAAAAAATCGTGTGGAATGGGCATTGGTTTGAGATTATCTATGAATGATAAATATTTGTCTTTCTCAGTCTCTCTCTTTCATACATACCTATCATACAGCTTGTGGATGTACTGTTTCTGTGTGGTGAAACGCAATTCCTCACTTATTTTGTTATCGGGCTGAAATACACAGACACATTTATTATATAATGTAAAATAATTAAACATTTTATTAAAAGCTATATATTAGTGATAAAGTTGATATTTTTTGCAAGTTCTAAATAGTTGAACCATCAGATTATGATAAGTGTAAGCTGAAACGGTCAACGATACACAGAATAGGAGTGCCTCATGAAAACTATATACCAGGTAAGGAGGGTACCTGTCATCCTGTCACTGACACACAGAACATAACGGCACCAACACATTATATTAACAGTTCCAATTATCCAAACTCCAATTATTTGACCCCAATATCCAAACTCAAATTATCCTAACTTTCAATTATTCAAACATCACTTTATTACTGTATGACCAGTTATTTGTGAGTCACCCTTTGGGGTCAGATAATCAGTGTTCTACTGTGTACATTATTTACAGTAGAATCCGTTATGTAACACACAAACCTTCCAACTTGAAGGTGGAATTATCTTGCACATTCCATATGGCTCTGCTACCATGGTGACAGATTGTATGTATTTGATTGGATCAGAGAACTGCTCCTCGGATGGATAAAATGAGGGAGCATCCACAAGTCTGGCGGGCTCTCCTGGACCAGGGAAGGGTTCCTGCTTCACCTCCTTTTCTAAGGAAGGGACTTCCTTCAGCCTCTTCTTCACTGTTTTATTATGATTCATCAATTAATAACAATTATCAAAATCCTATCTGTAAATGCCATGGGGCCAGAAATGTTTTTACAATCAACAATTTATACAAGATATCTGATCTAATAAAAATTCAGTCAAAATTTTTGATAAAAACAATGTGAATACTGTAAGTTTACCGGTAGGTATGTAGGATTATAAGTATATTCACAGCAGACTACCTGTGATATTTTCATGATTTGGGCGTTGAGGTGAATCCATGTACTCAATAGTTATACAGTGAACATTTTTTTTTTAAGAGGGAGGACTTGACAATCTGGAAGCCACTGCTTATACTAATAAGCATGTTTCCTTATAAGCTAAAAAATAATAGAGTGCAATTCAAATCTGTTTACAACAAAAAGTCTTACCTGATGGTTTCCTCTTCTGCTTAACAGCATCAGATCCAGCATGTCTGGATCCTTGCTGGACTGACTCTGACATTGAAGTCTCTGTTTTAGTTCCTTTTTCTCTTTTCACCTTAATTTTTCTTTGTTTCTCAGTTGAAGATAATAATTTAAATCTATTTTTGTCCGATTTCTCTCTCAGTTCTTTTATATGTTTTTGTTTCATTGGGGATCGTTTCTTGCTGGACTCTAGAACTACTTTACTTGTGCCTGCAGTAGCTGTGTTAGTTTTACTTGTCCCAGTAGCAGCCATATTTGTTTTATTAGTCCCAGCAGGAGCCGTATTTGTATTGACATTTGATGGAAGGAGAGCAGGCTCTTCCCCACATCCCTCCACTCGTAACACAATGCCCGACCTTGTATGAACCCCAGATGAACTATCACATTCTACTGGGGTATTTTTCTGTCCTAAAACTTTCTCTGTCTTCACTTTTTTTTTCGTCTGACGTAATTTGATTTTTCCATGACTTTTTGCCTTTTCTGATTTTTTCACAATTTTTTTAAGTCTGGTTTTCTTTAAAGGTATATTAATGTCAGAACTAGAGGCTAAGTCTTCAGTGTCTAAATCTGCTTTATGTTTCCTACTGGTGTGTGGCTCAGGGGACTGTTTAAATACAAAGCTGACTTCATTGTCAAACTCATCATCCTCAAGGTAACAACTGTTCCAGCGAAGTTTAGCTTTCCTCTGGGGGAGTCTGTGGGCAATGAATTTAGTTGCTGGCTTGAACTTCTTTTTTTTCTTTACAACATTTGAGGAGTTAAGTCGTCTTCCCTGAGATGACTTTCGGCTCAGCTTTTCTGAATTTGCTTTTGATGTTCGTCTGTTCTTTTCTTTCTGTACTCTGGGCTTTATCTGCAGAAATCAAATATATATGAATCAATTATAAATGAAGTATACAAGTAATAAATTAATCATCCTAATCCTTCATTATTTTAAGAATGCACCTAAATGTGATAAATATGAGAAAAATATTATTTTCATCACATAATTAAAACAAAGAAAAATTTGTATAATGTTTAAGTTCCTAACACAGCAATTAAAAAGTTCAAGAATCTAAAATATATTTTGTTTGGAACTCAAATTATTTCACTTAATAATTAAAATATCTTCATATATTTTGCATTATATGCAATATATCTTAGTTATTAAAGGTCAATAGGTTACCTAGGTATATGCTATTAATCAACCATAATTAGTATGTTAGTTATAAATTATAATTAGTACATGCATGTTACTTTATCATTTATTAATGACATTAATTCTGTAAAACAAAAATGCACTGATTAGTATGGGGAAGTTAATAACATTAGAATTATAGGTAAAAAAAACCAAAAAACATTACAACATTCATTTTAACAATGTCATACATTCAATAGATTTTACTAAAACCATGCATGTATCAAATAACAGTTGGTTAGTTAAACACAAAAAATAACTTAAGATACCCATAATAAGCCTATATACATATTTATATATATGGTTTACATGGAACTCATTAACCCATTCACCCCTAAAGTCATATTTGAACCATACCAAATTAAAGACTGGGCAAGTCCAGTTTAAATATGAAGGGGTGAATACATTTTATATAATAAACAGACTGGGAAATGTTGCTCCCCTTGTTGAGTGACCATCCGTAACTTCAAAAATATCTAGAAGTTGAACATCTTGCAACAATAAAATTCACAAAAGTTTTAGTTTTCAACTTTATTTTATCAAAAAATAAAACTTGACAAAATATACCAGTATCAAATTCAAACAACATCTGGTGGAACTTTTTTCAGAGTTAATTAAGTGAGATTAACTGTTGCAGTAGAGCATATTCTTGTAGCTTCCTGAAATCACATATCAGCCCATGTTTGGTATTAAACCCAACTGTAGAATTGTAAATTGTACATAGGCCAATTAGGTAAATATTTTATTTCGAATATTTAAAACAACTCTGTCATAACATTTTTTTATTAGAAAACATTTAACCCAAATACCATGCTGAACTCAAAACAAAGATTAATGTAAATCACTTACATGTTGGGAGGTTTTCACAATATTTCATTAAGAGCTTCATTGGTGAATTCAAATAACTTATATGAGTGAATTCAATATAGGAACATCTATTTATAGACAATTAGTTATATGAAGCAATAATATTAGCAAACATTAAAGTCATTTGAATAGGGCTTATGACTCACGATAGTGAATTAAAATTATAAACAATTTACAACTGAGCTTCAAGTATCATCTATCCTCAATACAGGCAATGTTCCTGTAATATAGTGTTTTTTTCTATATCAGATATATGTGTAACGCGAAAGAGAGTACATGTGGTGGGCTTCCACCAGGAATCGACCAGCGACCCTAGACTACCTAGCGCGTGCTAGAAGGCAACCGTAATCCTAGGAACATTTAAAATCTGCCACATGTGTATGCTGTTCGACAAACAGCTTTCATCTACGGTAGATTGTTCGACTCCCACTGTACACTGTCGCTGAAGACAACATCTTTGTTGCATTCTTTGACAGGGAACTGTAACATAATTATTCCAGTCTATCTGGCTATACAAATTACAACATCAATTTGAGGGGAGGTAGCCTGTGAAATACTGCTGTCCTTTCAACCAGTCTGTAAATTCACTTCATGCTCTATAGTTTTGTCCGACTTTTTAAAATGAGTACAAAATGATCCACAGGTGTAACTTAACAAGGATTTTGTTATTTTTGTAACAGCATAAAGCAATACCTGATTTATTGATGAATGCACTTGCTTACTTTACATTTGACAGCACGACTGCATTAGCCATGTCATACTGTTTTTATCATTGTACATGTATGTAGTGTAATTATATTTTTACCATTGATATTCTCTTATTTACCTAGCTACCAACTGTACGATTATGTAGACATATCCAGGGTTTACAGATCTAGAGCAAGTAATTATTCATAGAAACTAGTTCAAAAGGTGAAAGGACAATAAAAGAATTAACAAGGGTAAAGATGTGAACAGTTTTTCTTTACATTTATATTGACTGTCTTTAAAAAGGACCTTCAATGAATTTTAAGATGCTGCTCTGGAACTTGTTTCTGTATTAAATTCTGGTCATGCATTTTGTGTTTTCTGTCAAATCAATTCCAAATGAAGCATTGTAAATCTACTGCAGTTTGTATAACTTGCAAGATATATTTTTTGTGAGATTTGTAACTTGTGAGATATATATTTTTATGTAAATTCATGATTCGAGGAAAATGCTTCTTCAAATTATTTTACCAGGATTTCAGATTATCAAATATCAACAACATATAAGTATATACGCAGAGTTCTAGCAAGATGTCTGAATTCATGTGGGAAATTCCTTGCGAATTAATATTGAAGTATATCTCTCACCCAGTAATAAATAGTTAAACCAACTAGAAGATTTTAATATTCCATTCTGTACAAGATTAGAAAGACAACTTTGTTTTGTAAGCATAACATTTATTACAATTGTGGGTTTCAAAAGTTCTCCAGAAAAAAATAATCAATATTGATTCATATTTTATTCTTATAATACCTGATTATAAGAAAATGGAATGTGACATGAAAAAAGAAGAAATAGCAAAAAGAATGTACAACATGAAAAAATAGAAAACTAGGCTACTGGCCATAGGTTCTATGTGTATAATATTGATAGCACATGTACAATTTAAAGGGATATTTATAATATGATAGCACTTATAGTTGGTATAATTACAATGTACATCTACTCCAATACTTTTACACTCAATAAGTACGTATACCCAGGGCACTTACAATTTAGGAAAATTAGAATAAATGCACAACTCTCCAAAAGTCTCAAAAAATACCGGTACCCATAAAGCACCTTTTTCCAAATAAGTTGGTAAATCATGCTTGAACCCAATAAATGATAAGGACACTGAAAACCAACTTCCTGGGGATTATTAGGTTTAATATGACACACTGATACATAAAGGTTCCCAAACGAGTGATGGTTGGCTACCATGTTTATCTAAATTGAGTTAGTTAATTTTCAAATTGTATAACGACACAAGGTTAATAGAGTGTCTTTTACAATTTGAAAACTAACAAATGAGAGTTAGATGAAGATGATAACCACAATCACAAGTTTGGGGACCTCTTCCTCCCTCAACGCTAAGATAATATATCTCGTAAAATGAAATGGTTTCCTTGAAAATGGAATATGTCTGTTTCTGATTGGGTAAACTATTGCCATAAATAATGACATCACAATTGAAGATGACGACGCAAAGCATTATTATGTGACGTCATAAGTTAAAGGTCGCCCAACAGAAGAATGTCCACAGAGTTACCTACAAGTAGGTAACCAAAACCAAAAAAAGTTTACCAACTCCTAGCAGGTTTATTTACTGAGTCAGGAGCAAGGAAACGTCTTGTGGTTGTGGGAGAAAGCTGGTTGTACAACCAGACTGGAGTCGTTACAACATGTTATATATACCACATTGTCAGCCTAGTGTATCATCCCAGATCTAGTTAACATATTACAACATGTTATATATACAACATTGTCAGCCTAGTGTATCATCACAGATCTAGTTAACCTATTACAACATGTTATATATACCACTTTATCAGTCTAGTGTATCATCACAGATCTAGTTAACCTATTACAACATGTTATATATACCACTTTATCAGTCTAGTGTATCATCACAGATCTAGTTAACCGATTACAACATGTTATATATACCACATTGTCAGTCTAGTGTATCATCGCAGATCTAGTTAACATATTACAACATGTTATATATACCACATTGTCGGTCTAGTGTATCATCACAGATCTAGTTAACATATTACAACATGTTATATATACCACATTGTCAGTCTAGTGTATCATCCCAGATCTAGTTAACATATTACAACATGTTATATATACACCACATTGTCAGTCTAGTGTATCATCACAGATCTAGTTAACATATTACAACAGTCAAGGAAAGAAACAGCCAAACAAAATCTTACAAACAAATATGTGAATTATGTAATCAAGTCCACACCAAAAGACCAAACAAAAAGGACAAATTAGCTACAGGACCATACAAATAAGTACAAGCCACCTATAAACATGTACAACGACAGATCCCAGACGGATCTTGGCACCCACCATCATAAGATCTTCTTTGGTGCTATGTAAGACTGATCTTTTGTCTTCTTTTCCCTTATTTTTTCTTATCTGTTTGATTGAGTAATGAAAACAGTAAATGCACTTTTCATGAAACCTTCATACTGATATGTATGGCATTATACTTCTAAAGTGAGATTGTTTACTAACAAAGTACTTATTGCGAAACAAGGGGAATCTACATGTGAAATTTGAGAAAGATCCCTCCTTTCCTTTTTCAGAAATACATGTAACACTAACAAATCTAACTCTTAAAATTCAAGATCAGTCCTATAATTTGATATTAACTAGGGACTGTAAGGAATCTTCATGTCAAGTTTGTGAAAGATCCTTCCTAAACTTTAGGAAAAATAGCATTTACAAACTTTAACTCTCAAATTCAAAATGGCTGACTGTCGGCCATCTTGACTTTCCTATCAGTATATATTTGAAGTTTGAGAAAGAGCAATAACAAACTTAACCTCAAATTTCAAGATAGCTGCCTGTTGGCCATGCTGGTTTTCCATCATTCCCGAAGTTTGATATGTACATCTATGAACAATGGCAAATTAAACCTACAGGTGAAGTTTGAGAAAGATACCTCCTGTACTTTTTTCTACTCTGAGATACAGAACTAACAATACTTGTTTAAGGACAGACATACCACGGACAAAAGGTGATTTGAACAGCCTTTCATCAGATGATGGTGGGCTAAAAAGAACAAGCAAGCTGTAAGACCGTACAAAGCACAACAAGTTAGCTACTGCATAAGACTGTACAAAGCATTACAAGCTAGCTATGCAACTGTGTGGTACAAGGTGTAAAAACAAAAGCACAAATCAGCTACAAGTCTGCATGAAATATTACACCTTAACTACAAGACTAAACCAAAAAGTACAATTATATATATAAATGAATATATCCCAAAAATGAAGCACTTTCAATTATATATTTCAAGATTATTCCAAATTAAACAACAAGGAAATTTCTTGTTCAATAACACATATCTAACCCCATGTCACTGACTTATATTAAATGTCTCCATTTAGAGAGCCAACCAACACTGAGCACTTGTCGGAGATTCATTAAATGTAAACAGATCAAATTCATCTCAACACTTGACATGTGTACCACTATAACATATCTTTTTTTCTTCTTCTGCAAATTGTTTTTAAAAGCTACCAGTTACTGGTAGTAATACCTGACAGCAAAGAGTGACAGAAGCAGGATACAATGCACATACNGGGGGGAGAGACTACACTGTGTACACACAAGCTGTATCCCCTATAGTTTTAAGCTTGGGTAAGGGAGGCTACTCTGTTTCTGTTCACAAATACTGTACCCCTGTAGCACAGGGTACACTATTCTGACACCAATTCTGTTTATTGAGGTATCCCTCTATAACAGAGGGTGGGGGGCGGAGGGAACAGTGTTCTGACAGAGGGTCGTAACCCATCACTTGGCTGTATCTCATTAGCACTAGACAGAATAGAAACCGCATCCAAGGACTTCATTGCCAGTTTCTGTTCACGAATTGAGGTTAGGACAGAGTAAGGTGGGGCAGGATGGGGCAAAATGGAGGCACTAGCTCTGATTGGACAATTATTGACCCTAGCATGAACCACAGACTTTCCACTGAACGAAGGTTCAGATACGGGTGAAGTTGTGAAGTTTGATGTGGGCGAGGCTATCATGTGGCAGGCAGGTGGAGCTATCACATTGGATGTGGGTGGGTCTATACGCATGATTTTTGATGTAGAAGAGGCTTTGACAGGAGATTTATGTAGAGTCTGAGCATGAGACTGAACCTTTGGTGAGGCTGACATTGGAGGGAGAAGAAACGAAACGAATGTTTCTTTTCTGGTTTTTGACTTTAAATACGGTGTTGAAGTTTTGTATTTATACTTGGCAAGGATTCCTTTATGTTTGGGAAGAGATTTAGGGAATGGTGATGTCAGCGTTGGGGAGTCTAAACAGCCGTCAATGAACCCACTGTCGTCAATATTGACAACACAACCTACAGACACTGGGGTGGTCATTTTTACGATCTGCTGGGGCAAAGTGACTACTTTCTTTATCTTATCTGCAGAAGGACTGTCATCTCCTAGACCTGCCAAGGCAGTGTCAGACATACTAGGCAAGGTGTCTGTCTCAGTTTGTGTTGATTTATCTGTATTTTCCAATGTCATTTCTGAATGGAATATGTTATCAGACGAAACTTTCAAACATGGTGAAAGATTGAAATGCATTTGGTTTTCGGATTCACTCTTCAAGAGTGTCTCACTAGCATGAATGTTAGGATTGCTGTCAAATACAGGTTGGGACTGGTAAGAATAAGGGATATCATGTTCGGAATTTTTCCTGACCTCTATATCTAAGTAGCGAGATTGGCACTCACTCTTCACAGACTCTGTATTGAATCTATCTTTAACAAAAGGGCCAAATGTTGAGAAAAGTGGCACATATGCTGGAAATGGCCTTGGGAGGGAGTCACTTGAATCAAGCAGTTTGGAAGAGCAGGGAATTATCTCCTCAGAAGATACAAGATGAGTTTGGGTAGAGTAGGGAATTACATCCTCAGTAGATATAGGATTGGTTTGGGTAGGGAAGGGAATGACATCCCAAGAAGATATAGGATTGGTTTGGGTAGAGTAGGGAATGACATCCTCAGGAGATATAGGATTGGTTTGGGTAGGGTAGGGAATGGCATCCGTGGCATATACAGGATGGGTTTGGGTAGGGTAGGGAATGACATCCCAAGTAGAAATAGGATTGGTTTGGGTAGGGCAGGGAACTACATCCTCAGTAGATACAGGATGGGTTTGGGTAGGGCAGGGAATGACATCCTCAGTAGATACAGGATGGGATTGGGTAGGGCCGGGAATGACATCCTCAGTATATATAGGATGGGTTTGGGTAGGGGAGGGAATGACATCCTCAGTAGATACAGGATGGGTTTGGGTAGGGTAGGGAATGACATCCTCAGTAGATACAGGATTGATTTGGGTAGGGTAGGGAACTACATCATCAATAGACAAAGGATTGGTTTGGGTAGGGCAGGGAACTACATCCTCAGTAGATACAGGATGGGTTTGGGTAGGGTAGGGAATGATATCCTCAGTAGATACAGGATTGGTTTGGGTAGGGCAGGGAATGACATCCTCAGTAGATACAGGATGGGTTTGGGTAGGGCAGGACACTACATCCTCAGTAGATACAGGATTGGTTTGGGTAGGGCAGGGAATGATATCCTCAGTAGATATAGGATTGGATTGGGTAGGGCAGGACACTACATCCTCAGTAGATACAGGATTGGTTTGGGTAGGGCAGGGAATGATATCCTCGATAGATAAAGGATTGGTTTGGGTAGGGTAGGGAATGATATCCTCAGTAGATACAGGATGGGTTTGGGTAGGGCAGGGAATGACATCCTCAGTAGATACAGGATTGGTTTGGGTAGGGCAGGGAACTATTTCCTCAGTAGATACAGGATGGGTTTGGGTAGGGCAGGGAATGACATCCTCAGTAGAAATAGGATTGGTTTGGGTAGGGCAGGGAATGATATCCTCAGTAGATACAGGATGGGTTTGGGTAGGGAAGGGAACTACATCCTCAGTAGATACAGGATGGGTTCGGGTAGGGTAGGGAATGACATCCTCAGTAGATACAGGATTGGTTTGGGTAGGGCAGGGAACGACATCCTCAGTATATATAGGATTGGTTTGGGTAGGGCAGGGAATGACATCCTCAGTAGAAATAGGATTGGTTTGGGTAGGGCAGGACACTACATCCTCAGTAGATATAGGATGGGTACGGGTAGGGTAGGGAATGTTATCCTCGATAGATAAAGGATGGGTTTGGGTAGAGTAGGAAACTACATCCTCAGTAGAACCAGGATGGGTTTGGGTCGGGTATGGAACTACGTCCTCAGAAGATACAGGATGGATTTTGGTAGGACAGAAAATCACGTCCTGGGTAGAATGGGTTTGTGTTGTAGGAGAGGGAACGGCACCTTCTGCAGATACAGAAAGGGTCTTTGTAGGATAGGGAATGGACTCCTCTACAGATATCGAAGGGGTTTCTGAAGGACAGGGAATAACCGCCTCTGTACAGGGAATAACCTCCTCTGAAGATAGAGAAGGGGTTTGGGTATGGCAGGAACAGAATTTATTTATGAGACTAGACTTCAATCCTGCAGGCAGTATCATACCCGATGAATATAGCTTTGATGTCTTACTGTCATCATCATCTGAACAAGTAGTAGGAGAGTTGGATGTACAACATGCTGTGGTAGACTTTGCTATGGGAGTGATAGAACATGCATACACTACATCAGCTATACTGGGACTAGACACTTCAGGCAGGTTAATGTCTACTACATTACAGGATCTACTAACCCCTTCACCGTTTCTGGCCTCTTGACCACAGCTGTTAGTAACGCTCACTACACTACTTGTGTCCGAATCACTGGTTACCTTGGTCTGGCGTTGTCTCCCTGGTTTTTCATCCATCTCTGACTGGTCAACAAAAAGAGACTTACGCCTGCTTTTTTTGTCAGGAGAAAGTTTTGAAGAGGTCAATGTCGCAATCGCCTTTCTCTTGATACACAGACGCTCTGCATCGGTCATCTTTCCAGGACTTGCTTTACCTCTAGTGCCTTTCATGGGGGAAGGCGTCCCATTCCTGTAGGACCGGGTCAACTTTGCAGGTGTTATAGCAGGTGATGTATAGCCTTGTCGTCTCTTGGAGGTGGCCTGTGACCTCTGACCTTGTCGGGAAGGAAAGCTTGCCAGCCCCCTTGCAGTCTCAGGAGTGCCAGCACATGCTCGGGCGGCCTTTCTGCTTGGTGTCACACGGCCGCTAGGTGGCATCACCTGTCCAGTTAAAAACATTAAAATTTAATTCTGTATTGTATACACTGTGTAACGTGAAATGGCTGTACTGTTCTTTACTGTATTTTAAATTATAAAACAAACTCTTTCGTTGGCACGAACTAACTATGCATGAATAAGTTTCAGTTAAGTTACATGTTATCACAATACATGTGCTATGACTTGTAGTTCGACTCTAGTTGTGAAAACCATGTACCTACCACACAGTTAAGTTCAAATTATACAGTAATCAGGATGGTTTGCAGTGCAGGGCATAACTGTTGTGTTCCTGCTTTTCATTCTCAAAAGGTGGGAATAGGTTGATAAAACTTCATCTTTTGAAAAATCTTTTAACAGCTCTTATATAAAGACAACATATCAAACTTAGCCTTGCTTATCTAAAATTAGTAAAAAATATCAGGGTGGGGACATTAAATCTAGGTAAGGAAAGTGAATCAGTTTTTGTTTTGGCCTAACAAAATTTTGTTATTATATTAAATAAATTCTGAAAAATGTGAAGAAACTACTGACAATTCCACTGCTGACATCAACCCAATGTTCAGAATTTTACAAACAATAACTCATTTTGCTTAGCTCATCAAACTTCACAATGAAAATGATGTTTGAATGAGACGGTTTTAGTACTTGAACTTTGTATTGGTTTTTCTTCCATGGCACTACACAGTAACTGGCTTTATCTTGCTAGCACCTGGCACCAGACAAAAGTTTTCAAATGTAAAACTTTAAGTCCATGAAGCTGGGGCCAGGTTATCTGAATTTGTTTGGGGCTAAATTTTTATCAAAGATCAGGTAGAATTGATAGCCTGAAATATTTTGCAAAAATATGTAGTGTGCACAAAGAAATATTCTCAGTTATAATTTGACCACCAGACTATCCTGAAATCCTCAGCAAATATGTAAATGCATAAAATATCTTTGTTCTGAAATTAGGAGTGTCTTAAATTTCAAGAAACACATGGTTGAGTTAAGTAAAATGGTAAATGATTTTTTTTCTTATGTTTAAAGCAGTAAGTCTTTCCAGGACAAAGGCTGAATAAACATCAACTGTGACTTCACAGAAATGATACAATAACTTCACAAAGGAGAAAAAAGTGAATCTTTCCTTTCAAATTAACAGTCACTTCCCTTCAGAGTTTGGGCATTCATTGAATTAGGAAAACTTGTGGCAATCTTTTAACAAGGTTTGAAAAAGTCACACTGGGAATGAGTAAAAATTTCGGCATCGTTTTTGCTATGTGGAAAATCTGTGGATACATATGCCATTACTTACCAAAGGTGCCGGTGAATCCGCCACCTCATCAGGTACGTTACTACAGCTAGTACTGCTGGAGGACGGGGAACTCTCGCGCACAAAAACACGACTTCGATTGGGAGGAGTTGGTGGCAGGCTAGTGTCGCCCTCATCTCGGGAGAAGTTAAAGAAGTCCAAATGTGGAGGAAGGACTGGTTTTCCTGTTAACAAGAAGAATTCATAAACTATAAAATCTGTGAATTAATGATAAATCAAAAGTTGAATTTCTGAATTTTAATGGTGAACCAATTGCAAGTGAACATTCATTATATACATATATATGTAGAATGTGACCACAAAAATTCTATGGCCTTCACATGTTATTAAGGCAGTGTCTTCCAAGAAATTTGAAAAAAATCATGACATCTTGACTTTTTATATCAAAGCAGCTTTCTAAGAGCAACATGTGGAATCCCATTTTATTAGCAACACGTGGAATCCCATTTTATTAGCAACATGTGGAATCCCATTTTATTATTGTTAAAGACTTTGGACAGGAATTATTCCATATCAAGATGGGAAGACAATGTAGGAGAATGGCACCACACTGGTAAAATCAGCCTGGACTGAACACAGGCCTGATTAACATAACCCAACACACAGACTCAACTAGGAATGGGTACAGAAATAATGAAATGTTGTGTACCAGGTTTACCTCTCAGACAGAGGAAAGTAAGGAAATCTTCTGTCTTGGCTCGTTTGGGAAAGACTTTGATGGGTGAAGAGGTCTTGCTGCTTTGTTTGACTGGCGTATGCTGTGAGGGCACCATTGTGTTACCATAGGCATGCATCTGAGCAAACTTCCTCTGAGCCCTAACCTTTGTCCTCCTGAAGGAACACACTCATGTTATTATAGAAAGACTGTTATCAAATTAGATAATCATATACAGATTTGAATCTCATTTGTGTTATTTTAAATAACAGTATGTAAATTTTTGTTGTTGACGATGCTGAACAGTTGAAATTAAAATTTTATAAGACAACATTAACTCATTCACCCCTGAAATTTCATAATGAACTATTCCAACCTTTGAATTGGAAGAGTTCAAATGTGTCTTCAGTGGTGAATGAGTTAAACTGATACGACATCAGTTTTATAATATCAAATTTACGCTGGATCTTAATGTGTATTTTTCTCTCACTCCAAAGTGGTTTTTGACATGGATACAAAATTAGAATTTTATAACCTTCCATATGCAGTATCTTTTTAACTCAATTTAGAAATGTTACAGATAATATTTTACTCCACAATTTTAATTAATACCTTCACCATAATTTATTAATCTTAAAAAATGTGTTTTAATATGACTATTTTTTTTTATAGAAAATAATTGTTTATTATGAACTTATTCATATATATATTCCACATTTGAACTGAAAAAAGATTTCATGAAAATTGATTTTTAGAAAACCTCTGTCGAAATTGATTTTGCCTGTAATAAATAAGTTAAGTTCATACCCTTTTAGGTCATCATTGGAACAGCTGGTGGTCGATGACCGCATCGAGTCCTGGCTACTCTCGTCTCCTCCGATGCTGTGCTGAGACTTAAGTCTTTTGTCTGAGGGTGGAGGCAGAGTGGGACTACGCATCGACATGTTGGACTTTACAGGTGCCACAGGCTTACTGGATCTGGGAGACTGACGCCTTGGCAAAACTCGGGCTAGAAGGTTCCGTCTTGGTATACTGTTTGAAGGTACCAATGGGGAGTCTAGATCTAGCTCTGATTTGAGGGTGAGTTTTTTAGTCTCTTGTAAAGAAGCATATAATGCCTTGTTTAATTCCCGCTCCTCGCGCCATGACAGACCTGCAGTCAAGTCCTGTAGAAAGACAAGGTTGGTAGTTGTTGTTCTTGGAATATACACAAATTCAAAGACAGTCAAAATATCATCTTTGATCAGCTTAGGATGAGATATTATCCAGATGCAGATTATACCTTTTGGAATGACTTGTATAATTGATTTTACCAACTTTGTATGACAGATATTTTGGTCCAATATTAATCAGAAGTAAGAAAGTAAAATGAAATAATGTTCTTATCAAATTACTTATAAGTGAGAAAGAATATAAAGTTCTACATACCGGTATACTGATCATAATAAAAAAAAAATAGTGATACATGTACACATATATTGTCCGTACCAAGTTTTTGGGTGAAATATTCCTTCGCAATCTCTGGGCCAGGGCAGGCTCTCCTGGAGTCTTCCTTGAGGAACAACCCGGTGTGGGTGGCTTTTTGCCAACCATGATGTTGGAACTCAAACCAAGTCACACTGAAGTCAGGATTAGCCAAATCCTAAGGAGTCCAATCTGTAAGAGAAGGGAAAACAGATAATCCTAGTTTGAAACTTTACTAAGGCCTATAAAACACATCTCTGTGTCCAGTAAATACTACCTACCTTAGATTTGGCCTTAACTCTGCAAATTTGAAGAAAGCAATGAGTCTATATATCATCGTGTTACAACAATGCTTAAAATTCTGAAACCGACCAGCTGGCTGAACTGACATACCGCATGTGATCAAACAGTCAGCTGATCTGAAAATTCGTCAAAAAACTACAGCAGACAGGAGCAACCATAGTTACTGGTAGGTGTATCACTATGGAACTTGAAAGGATGCACTCTAACTTTGAGAATCCCCCGAGCTCAGGCACATTTTGTGTACAGGTTAATAATATTTTAATACATAACTTGAGAAAATAGCCATCTCTCATTTATCAACATATATATAGGTCAGTCATAAACTACAATTCAAACATTGTCTCTGGTTTGTTCAAAATTTGATAAACTTCATACAACCTCTTTCTATCATGATCCCCATTCATTACAATGTAAAAGGAAAGATAAAGATGGGAATATTTTAAGGTAATAGGATTGTCGCCATTTCTCAGTAGAATTTATTCAAATTTTGTAGATATATTGCTTTGTAGTAAGGAAAGTTTTCTGCCACAAAAAAAATATAGGTTGTCAGAATTTTAAGGATTTTAAAAGGAAATTTATGTAAAAAGGAGTGAATTTTGAAAAAAAAATGAAACACAATTGTGTGCAAAATAATGTCAATAAAAATGATACTAACATAGATTAGTATTGCATTACTGTATATCAATTTCACAAATGCTGAAATTGTGTAAAATGAATTATCTATAAACAATTAAAGATTGACATTTTATAAAAAAACATATACACATAGTAATTGCATGCAAGAGTTATCGTTCTTGAAAAACTTCACAGTAGTGAAATAGGTAGCCGGTTTCTGAAGTACAGAAAAATGGACATATGTGACTCATTGATTAAAAAACAACTGAATTAATGCCTGGCTTGCTTTGCAATACTTTAATATTGAAAGAACACACTGTTCTGTCAATAATAAGCATACAATATACATCACTTTAATATTAAACATTAGATTATGCGGAAATTGTGATACTGTCTCCCTACATTGGATTTTCAACTAGGGATGTACTTCCTATTTCCGTTTAGCAATACACTCCTATGACCTAAGCTCAGATTCACTCACTAACATATGCATGATTTTAAATGGCTCAAACTGTAAACAGACTTCTGACAGCAGCAATCATGAATGTTGCATACCTCAGACAGTAAATGTGCCAATTTTATGTAGTTACTATTTGAGAATATATTTATGATTTATCTGTAGCTGTTCTACATGAATATGTGGGAGTAATTATGAAGCAGGACCCTCCAAGTGCTAGGTGGGGTTCATCCCAATATATCTTAACCTCCAAGCATCCGGTGATCTGTTCGTTTAGGTGTTAGGTTGTTTTGCCCTAAAAATATTTTTAAGATGATTTTTTTTAGTCCTATTCATTGTGTATATATAGTCTAATTTGAGGTTTCTAGGTCACCCTTAGCTTTCTGTGTTATAAGAATCCTTAGATTTGTATGTGGTCGACCAGACCTGCACATACAGAAATGTTTTCGACAAGACAATTGCTCGTGAAACCATCGACATAGATCTAATTCTGTGATGAAACATGATAATCTCTGCGGTTGGAGTCAGAATCTTTGTTGTGTGTCCCAAAATCTTGTACTGTGACCTACGGAAACAGATGCTTTGGGAGGGTTTCGGCTACGTTGTGGAATAGCTTACCATCTGCTATTAGGAAGTAAAATACCCTGGCCAAGTTCAAGAGGGACATAAAAACTCACCTCTTCTTGTCTGCATTTTAGAATCTTTGCAAAGATGTCATGTAAATACCACCCTTTTATTTGTTCAATTATGTGCACATTACTTGTTAAATGTATGAAAGTGATTGCAAGCCTTTGTTGTTTGTTTTCACAATTATAACCATTACTATTATCCATTAAAGCGCCTAAGAGTAATTTTACAAATTATATTGGGCGATATATAAATGTTGTATATTATTATTATAATAATAAGATTTTTTGAAATAATTAAAAACAACTTAACTGATATTCATAACTTTAAATTATATAATTATATTTTAGCGAAACAACCTTGTGCAAACTGGATTTAGGGCGAAACGACCCGTAGTGCGAACGGGATATAGGGCGAAAAGACCCGGACCCGTCCACTTATGACGATGACCAAGGCTACCGGGTTGTCTATGTTTTAAATGTAATATATTGGGGTGAAAATTAAAGGACCTACAATTGTTAATGTAAACATTGTAAGTCTTTCCCAAAGCTCTCCAGAAAGCAATACCAGATATCTAGGTTCGTCCCCATTTCATAAACGAACAACTCTTGTCCAACCGTTTGGAACGCAATAAACGAAAACGGCCATTTAACGTACTGATCTGATGTAGACCAAGTAATCAGATATCTCCCTCTATACCTAAGCTGTCTGCCTCTGCTGATTTTTTTCTATAGATTTTTAATGGGAGCCTTCCAACAAATTATTACAACTTTTTAAAATGATGCGATTATGTCCTTTAAGGAGCAAACACAATCTGAAAAGTTTTAGAAGCCATGCATGCTAAACGTCACGACACCCCCTGCCGGTATTCACTTTCTCAAAACTGCATCAAAACCCTAAGATAATTGGTGCACGTATGCACCCATTACATATCAGTATTTATGCATACTAACATTGTGATCCTGGTTGCCTATTTTGAGAGTTAATATGTAATGAAATGCAAAGACATACCAGTGAAATGTACAACTTACCATCAACACTCTTTGTTCCTGTTGTTTACAATTTGCATGTGTTTCCGGTTTAAGGAAGCGAATAACATTTTCATAAAAAAAACCAATACATTTCATGTTTCATTTTTAGTCCCTTTGACGATTCATTTTATATTTTTGTCCTTATGATACAAAGTGTGATACTATTTTTGTCAAGATATGGAATACAAGTTATTGTTTTTCGGTAGTTTGCGTCATTTCTGCAGCACTATCCAAGATGGTGGAGAGAAGTCGATCGATGCCGGCTTTGAGGAAGATGATGTGGATTTTGTGGTTGCCTTTGCTTGGATACATTGTCCAAGCGAAACAGAACGACGAGTTTAATGAAGAATTGTTCATCAAACCATTTGGGAGTGGTCATGTCATGTTTCATTTCCAATTCACAACAAAATGGAATGTCAGCATCGCTGATGAAACTGCATGTATGTTAGCTGGTTTTTTGTTGGTTATAAATCTACTTCTTTCTACATGATTCCGTCCATCAGCGATGATGATCGGAATGATTTGAATGCACAGATGCGTGGGATGAGTCTAAACAGCCAATAGATCGACACTTTGAAAGTAAAAGTTGTATTATAATGTTAGTGTTGAACAGGTCCAGAAGAGTTAGGTGACCAGTTTCTGTGCCCTAACGGCCTAAGGCGGAAATGCAGAATAACAATGTTGTTTGCGTTGTTTACTATCAATTATCAATCTTTACTCTTACAAGGACAATTTTCTTGCAACCGCTTTCTTTAACTCCTCCACAGGTCCAGTATCGTGCAAATTCAGCTATTAATTATCTACAAGGACCTCTCATAGCTAATCCTATAAAATATCCACTTAATCTCGTATGATTTAGGCCTATAGCTGCATTGAGACTTTGAAAGTAAAAGTCCAACTTGAGGCATACGTTTACTAAGATTTCAGTTTTATTAAAAATAAAGCAATGTGTCATAAATCATACAGTGAAAAATCCTTTTACCTTTTCACCATAACAATGCCATTTTCCTTTAAATGCCAATATGGGACATTCTGTTTATTACTTTAAGAAAGACACTTGAAAATGATTTCAAAAGTGCCAATTCTGAATGTTTGTCAACAGTGATTTTTTTGCAGTTTTACTACCAAATACAGGCTGGTTCCACTAGCTAAAAAGTGCCTTATTTTCAAAATATTGCCAAAAACTGAGGAATATATTACCAATTCTAATACAAATAATGCTATATATATTTCCCCTATTCATAAAGGAACAGGCTGTTGTAAAATTAAGGTAGCAAAAACAGTAGTCAATACAATGTACATGTACAGCTATTACCAGCATATGCTTTTATTATAACTCAATCGGCACTGGACCTTTACAATTGTAAAGGAAATGGACTGGGTCGATCAACCAGTTAGCTTCATTGATTAGAATGTCCTTCTAGAGCTTGGCGGTCCGTAGTTTGAATCCCGTTCTAGCCATTGCATTTTCCCTTACCTGTTCAGTTACACAATAACAACTAAAGGGTTGTGGCCAAGAGTGTTGGGGGGGGGGGGGGGGGGGGAGGAGAATGTTCACAAAATTTGTTTTTCATTTTTCAGTTTTCTGTGTCATAAAAATGATGCCTCCTATTCGATTTGCATCAAATTACAAGATTTTTTTTCTCCATCTTTCCTATCATTCTGATATATAACCAGCCCTTTAAATGTTCATTTACAGTCACCCATTACCGCCTCTTCCCCAAGTCTCTGGGAGAGGTGATGTCCACCTATGGGGTCCAGGAACTGCACCTTAGTCAGACACAGGGTCTGTGGAGGTACAGAAACTGGGGCTACCCTCCCGAAGATGCCCCACCGGGAGCCGAACTTTGGACATGGTTCCAATCTAACAGAAACAGGTGATTGTTGTCAGGGTAAATTAAGTGAAATCTAAATCAGTAATTCTGGGACTTTGACTCAAGTTATTTTGGAAGTCTTCAATTTCACATTACATTTACTAACATTCCTTTTTTTAATATTACAATAATTGTCAATATGATACTTAGTCGTGTATCCATATTCCATGTATTCTATAATACCTGAACAGATAAGCTGTAAATCACATTTTAATCTAATTATTTTTTGTGTAACAGATCAGATCAAGCTACTCGTGACAAGTTATGGTCAAACTACGTAAACGCTCTGTCAGGACTCTTTTGTTCCTCCCTGAACTTCATGGACAGCAAAGCAACGGTCAGTCCACGATGGACATTCCGGCCACAGGGAATATCCTCAGAGTATTACTCAATGGACTCGAGAAACCTCAAGTACTCGGCTCTGCCCAGAGAGATTGTTTGTACAGAGAACCTTACACCCTGGAAGAAGCTCCTACCATGTGATTCAAAGGTATCAACCATTTAACAATGTGATAAGCAATCAAACGATTCTTAGAGCCATATTTTATATCATCTTCTCCTTGTGGTTGCAAGAGAGTGTAGTACAAAATGTTCAACTTACTAGTATGTACAATATTATTGATCAAAATAGAAAAAGGAGTCATCTATAACTTCTACTTCAAAAAGCTGTTAAATGACTGTTTACTGTTAACAGGTTGGACTTTCAACATTGTTCAATGCCATCAAGTTACACGATTCATCATACCAGTCCATAGGGTTACATGTGAGGCCTATCTGTAGGGTAAGTTATAGCTGTAATATAGTACATGTGAGGCCTATCTGTAGGGTAAGTTATAGCTGTTATACAGTACATGTGAGTCCTATCTGTAGGGTAAGTTATAGCTGTTACACAGTACATGTGAGGCCTATCTGTAGGGTTAGTTATAACTGTTATACAGTACATGTGAGGCCTATCTGTAGTGTAAGTTATAACAGTTATACAGTACATGTGAGGCCTATCTGTAGTGTAAGTTATAACAGTTATACAGTCCATGTGAGGCCTATCTGTAGGGTAAGTTAAAGCTGTTATACAGTACATGTGAGGCCTATATGTAGGGTTAGTTATAACAGTTATACAGTACATGTGCGGCCTATCTGTAGGGTCAGTTATAGCTGTTATACAGTACATGTGAGGCATATCTGTAGGGTAAGTTATAACAGTTATAAAGTACATGTGAGGCCTATCTGTAGGGTAATTTATAGCTGTTATACAGTACATGTAAGGCCTATCTGTAGTGTAAGTTATAGCTGTTATACAGTACATGTTAGGCCTATCTGTAGGGTAAGTTATAGCTGTAATATAGTACATGTGAGGACTATCTGTAGGGTAAGTTATAGCTGTTATACAGTATATGTGAGGCCTATCTGTAGGGTAAGTTATGGCTGTTATACAGTACATGTGAGGCCTATCTGGAGGGTAAGTTATAGCTGTTATACAGTACATTTGAGGCCTATCTGTAGGGTAAGTTATAGCTGTAATATAGTACATGTGAGGACTATCTGTAGGGTAAGTTATAGCTGTTATACAGTACATGTGAGGCCTATCTTTAGGGTAAGTTATAGCTATTATACAGTACATGTGAGGCCTATCTGTAGGGTAAGTTATAGCTGTTATACAGTACATGTGAGGCCTATCTGTAGGGTAAGTTATAGCTGTTATACAGTACATGTGAGGCCTATCTGTAGGGTAAGTTATAGCTGTTATACAGTACATGTGAGGCCTATCTGTAGGGTAAGTTATAGCTGTTATACAGTACATGTGAGGCCTATCTGTAGGGTAAGTTATAGCTGTTATACAGTACATGTGAGGCCTATCTGTAGGGTAAGTTATAGCTGTTATACAGTACATGTGAGGCCTATCTGTAGGGTAAGTTATAGCTGTTATACAGTACATGTGAGGCCTATCTGTAGGGTAAGTTATAGCTGTTATACAGTACATGTGAGGCCTATCTGTAGGGTAAGTTATAGCTGTTATACAGTACATGTGAGGCCTATCTGTAGGGTAAGTTATAGCTGTTATACAGTACATGTGAGGCCTATCTGTAGGGTAAGTTATAGCTGTTATACAGTACATGTGAGGCCTATCTGTAGGGTAAGTTATAGCTGTTATACAGTACATGTGAGGCCTATCTGTAGGGTAAGTTATAGCTGTTATACAGTACATGTGAGGCCTATCTGTAGGGTAAGTTATAGCTGTTATACAGTACATGTGAGGCCTATCTGTAGGGTAAGTTATAGCTGTTATACAGTACATGTGAGGCCTATCTGTAGGGTAAGTTATAGCTGTTATACAGTACATGTGAGGCCTATCTGTAGGGTAAGTTAAAGCTGTTATACAGTACATGTGAGGCCTATATGTAGGGTAAGTTATAACAGTTTTACAAAGGTCAGTGTTCTAGTTAATAATAATTTATACAACATTTGATATAGTGCCCTATCTAGCTAACATAAACCACTCTAAAGCGCTTTACTGTACATAGATATACAATACATACAATTAGCATACATTAATCAAAACAATTTTGAGGAATTGCAGGAGCTGCCTTATCAGGCTCTAATTACTAGTCCTTTGCCACCTGGCTAATATCTCCCTATGAGTGTATGCATGTGTGTGTGCTGGAGATGTGATGTGTTCTGTTTGTCACTACAGACCGTGCTTCCAACGGTATCATGTATAGTGCCACCTCACTTATATTCTACAATACAGATACCGCAACATTCAACCCAGACCAATTTATACTCCACCTTGGTTGTTGGAATTGTGTGGGCACATTCTCTGAATATCTATGCGTACAACAACTTTGGGGATAGAACCTAGGCCGTCTGTGTGGAAGGCCAATCTGCCCATATAGTTGTTATACAATTCTATGTACCTGGTAGCAAAAGCTCTTACAACTTCATATCATGTAAGAAAAACTTTTTAAAACATTTTGCAATTCAACTACACCAGACCATTAGGTTGCGCTGTATCTTTGTGTATATTAATCGGCTGTAATTCATCAGTTGTCTGCTGTGAATAAAAAATATCGTTTGTATAGTTTGTTTGGATTAGGCTTTATCTAGTATACAGGTAATCTCTCATAATCATTGAACTGTTCCAGGATACAGCGTGTACCCTTTCATCAGTGGAGCTGAAGCAAACACTGACTGTGGTGTTTGACCCTACTACTGGCAAACTGGGACAACAGAGTAAGTAATGTATGATAGTTTGTAGGTTTATATCTATATATAAGTATTGTGTTTGACCCCACACTGGCAGACTGTGACAACAGAGGAAGCAATGTATGATAGTTTGTAGGTTTATATCTATATATCGGTAAGTATGGTGTTTGACCCCACTACGGGCAGACTGTGACAACAGAGTAAGCAATGTATGATAGTTTGCAGGTTTATATCTATATATAAGTATGGTGTTTGACCCCAGTACTGGCAGACTGGGACAACAGAGTAAGTAACACATGATCTTTGTAGGTTTATATGTATATAAAATTCTGGTTTTTACCCCAGTATGTAGATTGACAGAGTAAGTAACATATGATAGTACATGAATCTATATATACATGTACAATGTAAATGTTGTATTTTTAGGTCACCTGAGCTTTGCTCAAGTGACCTACATGTATTCTAATCGCTTTCCGTCCGTCGTCGTCCGTCGTGCGTAAACTTTTTACATTTTCAACTTCTTCTCAAGAACCAGTGGATGGATTTTTTTATCAAACTTGGTCAGAATCATCCTTGGTAGATGAGGCTACAAAATTGTAAAATTGGAATTCTTACCCCAAACCCTGGGGCCAGGGCGTGGCCCCAAAGGGAAAATTAACCAATATTTCAAAAATCTTCTTCTCCAGACTCAGAGGTACTACAGTCATTTTCTCTGCATGGAAAGAAAGATCATCAGGGGCTTAACTTAAATTGTAAATTTAAGGACCCCCGAGCTATTCGTTCTCCCTTGGGGAGGGGGTTAAGTTTACCATAGTTTATATAGGGAAATAACACTTTTGGGTATATTTTGACAACTTTCTGTAGGAAATTATTTTTACTTGGTGAGAATTATCCTAGGAGGAAGATGGTTTCAAATTGTAAAATTGAAATTCCTACCCCAACCCTAGGGGCCAGGGCGGGGCCCCAAAGGGAAAATTAACCAATATTTCCAACATTTTCTCTTCCAGACTCAGAGGTTCTCCATTCATTTTCTCAGCATGGAAAGAAAATCATCAGGTGCTTTATTTAAATCGTAAATTTCAGGACCCCCGAGCTATCCGTTCTCCCTTGGGGAGGGGGTAAAGTTTACTATAGTTTATATAGGGAAATAACACTTTTGGGTATATTTTATCCATTTTTAGCAGAAAATTACTCAAACTTAGTCAGAATCATCTTTGGTGAATGAGAGTATTACTTTGTAAAATTGGGATTCCTGCCCCCTCCCCAGGGGCTAGGGCTGGGCCCCAAAGGGAACATTTACCAATATTTTCAAATTCTTATCCTTTGATGACATGACAAGTATTGTATTGCACTTAGTTTACATGCTGATTTCCACATCACATCTAAACAATAAAATAAAGCTACCAGTACCTATGATATAACTCAGGTGACCGCTAAGGCCCTTGGGCCTCTTGTTAATCTTTTATACAGATAATTATCTTGTTGCATGTTTATACTATAGAAAATCAAAGACCCTGTGGAATTATGATATCATTACTGATGACACTTACAAAAAAGACAATAATGGTAAAAGTTTGAACTCTGATGTGCTGGTACACACAAGTCAGAACTCTGGGTTTAGGGTAGTGAGATCATTACAGTACTTGTTTATCTTCGTGGTGGAATCATCACTTGTTAACTTGACAGAATTGATACTTTATATGAGTACGTAATTTACATGTAAAGTGTACAAATAAAAATCCACATAAAGTGTTGAACTTGTTGAAATGAGATAAAGTTTTTGAAAAATGAGAAAGAAAATGTTTCACATATTCTTTCGATACTCTACAGCGTGGAGTCTGAGCAGCATGTTTGGTAAACCGTTACGTTCCCAGTGTCCTCTGGCCTCCAGGAGTCATGTATATGTGGACATCACAGACAAGGATGTAAGTGATACATGTAGTGTGTGGTTTCCTGGCTGCTTTTTAAAGTGTATGTCATGAAATTTAGAAGATTGGAATTTGTCATATAATTGGTGTTCATGTAAATTAGTGATTTGAAACACTGACAAAATTTGTCAAAAATAATATGAAAAATAAAGTGATATGCATTACTGTAAAAATGGAAATGCTTGTGTTTTTTCTGTTGGATAAATTAGCATGAAAATATCCACACATGAAAGTATATTTATACATCATATTTGTTATAGAGTACAATTATACATCATATTTGTTATAGAGTATATTTATACATCATATTTGTTATAGAGTACATTTATACATCATATTTGTTATAGAGTATATTTATACTTCATATTTGTTATAGAGTACATTTATACATCATATTTGTTATAGAGTACATTTATACATCATATTTGTTATAAAGTACATTTATACATCATTTTTATTATAGAGTACATTTATACATCATATTTGTTATAGAGTATATTTATTTCGTAACCATTGCCAACACAATACTTTCCACACTCAGTTCATGAAGTCACAATGCAAACATTTCCACATGCAAGAATTTCCACTTTTACAACGTTATACATACCACTTGAAAATTCATACACTGTTTAACTTTCTGTTCGACATTTTTTTGAATGGTTTAGTATGGTTGTCATCATTCCATGGTAAAATTCACAATTTATAAAAATAGAATTGCGCAGAAAATGGTTTATGATCACTGTAACAGCGGTATTTCTTGCCTTGGACATACCAGTAACAAGTGTGATTATGTTCCTTGTCCATTTCACCATTAAAGCAGGGGATGGCAGGAATTTTGAGCCTTGCTCACATCCTCACCTTCTCTTTGTTACAGATCCCGGAGTCAAAGTTCACACTGCGTCAACAGCCCACTGAGGTGTTACCTATCATAAGGGGTAGCGACAGGAGGACGTACGCCGTATTTGATGTCGGGGACTTTCTAGAGCAGGACGGATTCTTAGATCTCATGGCTGACTATGAAGAGAAGGCAGCTTATAGACAGGGTTCAGAACCTTCATTGTATGCCCACAGATTTGTCACAGGTATGTAGGCCAGACTGGTACAGTGTATAGTTAACATTGTTTGTCAGACAAAGTTGTAATATTAATTACTTTAAATTAAACCATAATTTTCTGTGAATATAAAAAATGAAGCATACTGTTTAAAGTGTATGTCAAGTATGCAATTTTCAACGAAACGAAATTTGACATTTAGTTACTTCACATAAATCTTGAAATCTTATAAACATATGTGGAAGAACTTGTCCTACATTTAGTTGTTTCTACTGGTCTCTATTTCCAGGATTTGGTTTAGAGAGGGGAGGGATCACCTGTCAGATCTACAACAACCTGCATCAGAACCTCACAATTCTTTATATGGAGACCATCCCCTGGTACTTCAGGATCTACTACAACTCCCTCAGCATACAGAACCAGGGCGAAGTCATCAAACCCTGTAAGTCAGAATCACTACTTACCATAAACTTACTGTATTCATCCTAATAAATGAACCCTCCCTTTTTCTTCTTGTTCTCCATACTACGCTCATAAAATTAAATCCTGTAGGAAATTTCCTTCTGTGTCCCGTATTATAAACCACTGTATTTCTTCCAGTAATAGCAATCCAGCCTTACATATCATGAAAATAAACATAAATTGGGCCCTTTTGTTTTCTGTTTCATTTTCATTTAAGTCTAATGATCTCCAAACTACACCATTATCTAATAATGTAAGACAGTGTTTGTTGTTTTTGACAGTTAAGGTCCATTTTGTGCCAGGAAAGGATAGATTGCGACCATACCATCTTGAGGTCGTGTTCCGTCTACGGGCAAACTCTGTAACACGGATCAACCTGGCATTTGACCGTGCTTTCCTCAAGTGGACGGAGTATCCTCCAGATGCCAACCATGGTTTCTACGCCAACGCGGCAGTAATTACCACAGTGTTGCCGTACGCTCATTCCTACATTGCTGTCCAACAGAATGCCTCCTTGTTCAGAGAAAGGTAATGAAAAACAGGGAGTTTATGTGACTTTAGCCAATTTCTGGTTATCATTCATTAAAATATGTTTTTTAGGTGGTTTTTTTTACCAGTTCTTATGATGTTGCTGTTAATTACAGATAGAAATAGAAAGATATTGTGATTTGCTGGGTAAAAATATTATATGTGATAGTATTTAATAATCTTATATTTGCCATGGTGCGGCGTCCGCCGTCTGTCAATCGTCCTTCTGTCCGTCGTCCCCCCGTTTGCCGTCCATCTGTCTGGCATCAACTTTTTACTTTAAACAACTTTGTCTCAGAAACAAAAGGCCTAGGATTGTTCAAATGAGTGACCTTCATCCATTTTCAAGGTCACAGGGGTCAAATATGTTAAAACCTTTAAAACAACTTCTTCTGAATAACCAAAAGGCCTTGGGTGATGATATTTGGCCAGTAACATGCTGCGATGAAGGGCTACCAAACTTGTTCAAACGAATGACCTTGACTTTAATCCAAGGTCACCGGGATCAAATATGTTTAAGACGTTCAAAACAACTTCTTCTGAATAACCAAGAGGCATTGGGTGATGATATTTGGCCAGAAACATGCTTGGATGAATGACTACCAAGTTTGTTTGAATGAATGACCTTAACCTATATTTAAGGTCACAAGGGTCAAATATGTTTAAAACCTTTAAAAACTTCTCCTGAATACCAAGAGGCCTAGGATAATGATATTTGGCCTGTAACATTCTGCGATGAAGGGCTACCAAGTTTATTTAAATGGATTACCTTGATTAATATTCAAAGTCACAGGGGTCAAATATGTTAAAACCTTTAAAATAATTTCTTCTTGATAACCAGCAGACCTCGGATGATGATATTTGGCCAGTAACATGCTGGGATAAAGGGCTACCAAATTTGTTCAATTGAACGACCTTGACTTATATTCCAGGTCACAGGGATCAAATATGTTTAATTCCTTTAAACAACTTCTTCTGAATAACTGAAAGGCCTAGGGTGATGATATTTGGCCAGTAACATGCTGGGATGAATGGCTACCTAGTTTGTTCAAATGAATGACCTTGACTTATATTCAAGGTCACAGGGGTCAAAACCTTTAAACAACTTCTGAATAACCAAGAGGCCTAGGATGATGATATTTAGCCAGTAACATGTTGAGATTGAGGGCTACTAAGTTTGTTCAAATGAATGACCTTAACCTATATTCAAGGTCATAGGGGTCAAATTTGTTGAAAACTGTAAACAACATCTTTTTTATAACCAAAAGGACCAGGGTGATGATATTTGGCCAGTAACATACTGGGATGAAGGGTTACCAAGTTTGTTTAAATGAATTACCTTCACCCATTTGCAAGGTCACATGGGTCAAATAAGTTGAAATCTTTAAAAAGCTTCCGAATAATCTAAAGGTCCAGGGTAAAGATATTTGGCCAGAAGCATGCTCAACGTAATGTCCGTGTATTCTTTTGAATCAAACACTGATATTTTGCCTTTAGCTGTATTTTAGTCCACTTTTAAGATTACAAGTTTAAGAATAATACCAGGTGAGCGATATAGGCCCATTGGGCTTCTTGTTCTTTTTCAGCGATGTTCTTAGATATCTGTTTCAGTGATGTTGTCAAGCCTTATTTTACTTTTGACAAATTCTCTTAATTACTTATTTTGTTTTAACAGTTTCAATGACATCTCTAACCAGTTTTTCCTGCGAATCCACACAGAGAGTTTACTGATCTCCCTGCCGACACCTGACTTCAGCATGCCCTACAATGTCATCTGTCTAGCTTGCACTGTCGTAGCTATTGCCTTCGGATCCATACACAATCTCACCACCCGAATATTCAAAACTATTGATCCAAAGAAGTCCAAAAGTATCAAAGAAAAAGTGAAAGCTTTCTTCAGCAGAAAGAAAGCTGTTAAGGGAGAAGAAAATGAAACTGATGAAAAGAAATCAGAGGAAAATGATACAGACACTAAATCAGATAAAGAAACTTGTAAGACTGTGAGTGATGAGAAAGTATCATAGAGTTTGTGTAATCTAATAGAAACAAAAGCATGTGCTTATCTGAATAACTAACCAGGGAGATTTCTTGCTCATAAGCATTTATCATACTTTATTTTCTATGATAAGGAGGCATGGTAGTCCAGTGGTAGGACGCCGGGCTCATGACCGAAGGGTTGCGGGTTCGCGCCATGGCAAGGCAATATGTTGTATCTGTGAGCAAAATACTTTACTCCGCTGGTTCCAGTCTACTCAGCTGTAAATTAGTACGTGGTTGGGCAGTGCTAGAATTGTTGAATGCTAGCTGTTAACGCCGAAATGGCAGCACCGGCTGTATGCTCCCCAGGGAGTTGAGAAAGGTGTTGGCTGGTTGCAAAGGCCCTATAACCACGGATAATAATTTATGAACCGCTTTGAGATGACCTACCAACTAGGTTGTGATAAAGCAGTATATAAGAACCTGTAAGTTATTATTATTAATGTGACCGTTTCAGATTTGGTTTTTAACATTTGACACACTCCTTTGTCCACACTGTCGCTACTACTTCCTTACTAATATACCTCTGTTCCTCATGTATGTAGCATTGTGAAATTCCTTTAACTTTGTCTCAGAAACTATTATCAAATTTGTATGGTTATCTCCCACGGGATATATACCACAAAACCATGGCATCTAAGGAGAACTAATTTAGACTTAAAGATTACTGAAAGGAGGGAAATATGTCAAAAGAAAGTTTTTATCATAAAAACTGCATCAAATGAGGTACATAGCGTATTATACAAAGTTTTACCTAGAACATATAAAGATTACATCATGTGAAGAGCAATCTAGAGTAGAACTCTTACAAACGGTCATTTACTGGTGACCATTGTCAAAATGTTAAAGGCTGGAAACAATAAGAAAGATATTTCTCACCAAACATTTTTAGTGAGCCTGATTTACTAAGTGGATGACACCAAGTTCACCACAAAGTGAACTCACATAACGATGTCTGGAATCATGATTAAGGAGAAGAAAGCTTTTGAGGTAATGCAGTTAAGCACTGGATGTTGTTTTTGTTGGGTTATTCCGTCTTTACGTATTGCAGAGTTATCTTCTCTTGTGAGCAGGTATTGATTGTTATGTCATTGGTTTGTGTGAGAAAATTACGTCGTTTTCTCAAAAATTGATGACGTTCCTCTCACAAACAAATGATGTAACAATCCATACCTGCTCACAAGTGCAGATAACTCTGCAATACGAAAAGACGGAATAAGTCTGGTACATTGACAAAACATTAAGTGGACCTTGCTGTTAAATTCGGCATTAGATTTCTTGATGTCCTTCAGCTACAAGACAACAAAATTTGACTGTATAGATAGTGCAATTGAAGTTTAAATGTTTACCTGATGTTACAGGTTACATCACAAAGATGTTAGTGCTAGTGTCTGTATGTGTGTGATTATAGTCAGAATTTTATACACATTTAATATTTTTGTAAAATTGTGTTATGCTTGAAAATGTTAAAGAGAATGTCCCAGACATTTTGTTAACTGACACGGCGACACCCAGACATGAGAGAGAAGCATGTTATCTAGAAATGGCTTTCCTTGTTTTTTACAAGGTTTTGTTTTATGAAGCCAGAAACCATTAATCTGGACCCGTGTCTACCTAACTACCGGTCAATTCATGAAGCACTTTTTTCTTCATTTCATGAATAAATGTAAGGATGCTGTAGTTTTTTCTGCATCATGTACATGCGTCTAATTTTTTGACATTTAGTCTAAATTTATGTGTGTGTTTTTTTCTAAAAAAAGCTGACTTGATGGATTTCATGATACTTTCATAATGTTTTTCATTTTATTTCATATGTCAACAGTTGAGAAAGGGTTTATTTCTAATTAAGTGAAGAGGAGAGATGTTCAACATTCATTGTATTTAATGTTCTTTGTTAAGTAATAGACACAAATGCAAGGTATGATGTATTTTGTATTACTCCATGTGATGATTTTAAATAATGAGATGATAAAACATAATCATTGATAAATGAACATTTTATTGCAAAGAACAATCAGTAAAATAACAATTACTTTATCAGGGAGCTTCGGAAATCCTTTCTATACCAGACAACAGGGATGGTAGTTTCAAATGTCTTGTCCAGGGTACTAGACAACAGGGAAGAGAGTACCCAAAATTTTGTTCAGTATACTAGACAACAGGGAAGGGAGTACCCAAAATCTTGTTCCGTATACTAGACAACAGGGAAAAGATTACCCAAAATCTTGTTTAGTATACTAGACAACAGGGAAGGGAGTACCCAAAATCTTGTTCAGTATACAAGACAACAGGAAATGGAGTACCCAAAACCTTGTCCAGTATACTAGACAACATGGAAGGGAGTACCCAAAATCTTGTCCAGTATACTAGACAACAGGGAAGGGAGTACCCAAAATCTTGTTCAGTATACTAGACAACAGGGAAGGGAGTACCCAAAATCTTGTTAGTATACAAGACAACAGGGAAGGGAGTACCCAAAATCTTGTCCAGTATACTAGACAACAGGGAAGGGAGTACCCAAAATATTGTTCTGTATACTAGACAACAGGGAAGGGAGTACCCAAAATCTTGTCCAGTATACTAGACAACAGGGAAGGGAGTACCCAAAATCTTGTTCAGTATACTAGACAACAGGGAAGGGAGTACCCAAAATCTTGTTCAGTATACTAGACAACAGGGAAGGGAGTACCCAAAATCTTGTTCAGTATACTAGACAACAGGGAAGGGAGTACCCAAAATCTTGTTCAGTATACTAGACAACAGGGAAGGGAGTACCCAAAATCTTGTTCAGTATACTAGACAACAGGGAAGGGAGTACCCAAAATCTTGTTCAGTATACTAGACAACAGGGAAGGGAGTACCCAAAATCTTGTTCAGTATACTAGACAACAGGGAAGGGAGTACCCAAAATCTTGTTCAGTATACTAGACAACAGGGAAGGGAGTACCCAAAATCTTGTTCAGTATACTAGACAACAGGGAAGGGAGTACCCAAAATCTTGTTCAGTATACTAGACAACAGGGAAGGGAGTACCCAAAATCTTGTTCAGTATACTAGACAACAGGGAAGGGAGTACCCAAAATCTTGTTCAGTATACTAGACAACAGGGAAGGGAGTACCCAAAATCTTGTTCAGTATACTAGACAACAGGGAAGGGAGTACCCAAAATCTTGTTCAGTATACTAGACAACAGGGAAGGGAGTACCCAAAATCTTGTTCAGTATACTAGACAACAGGGAAGGGAGTACCCAAAATCTTGTTCAGTATACTAGACAACAGGGAAGGGAGTACCCAAAATCTTGTTCAGTATACTAGACAACAGGGAAGGGAGTACCCAAAATCTTGTCCAGTATACTAGACAACAGGGAAGGGAGTACCCAAAATCTTGTTCAGTATACTAGACAACAGGGAAGGGAGTACCCAAAATCTTGTTCAGTATACTAGACAACAGGGAAGGGAGTACCCAAAATCTTGTCCAGTATACTAGACAACAGGGAAGGGAGTACCCAAAATCTTGTTCAGTATACTAGACAACAGGGAAGGGAGTACCCAAAATCTTGTTCAGTATACTAGACAACAGGGAAGGGAGTACCCAAAATCTTGTCCAGTATACTAGACAACAGGGAAGGGAGTACCCAAAATCTTGTTCAGTATACTAGACAACAGGGAAGGGAGTACCCAAAATCTTGTTCAGTATACTAGACAACAGGGAAGGGAGTACCCAAAATCTTGTCCAGTATACTAGACAACAGGGAAGGGAGTACCCAAAATCTTGTCCAGTATACTAGACAACAGGGAAGGGAGTACCCAAAATCTTGTCCAGTATACTAGACAACAGGGAAGGGAGTACCCAAAATCTTGTCCAGTATACTAGACAACAGGGAAGGGAGTACCCAAAATCTTGTTCAGTATACTAGACAACAGGGAAGGGAGTACCCAAAATCTTGTTCAGTATACTAGACAACAGGGAAGGGAGTACCCAAAATCTTGTTCAGTATACTAGACAACAGGGAAGGGAGTACCCAAAATCTTGTTCAGTATACTAGACAACAGGGAAGGGAGTACCCAAAATCTTGTTCAGTATACTAGACAACAGGGAAGGGAGTACCCAAAATCTTGTTCAGTATACTAGACAACAGGGAAGGGAGTACCCAAAATCTTGTTCAGTATACTAGACAACAGGGAAGGGAGTACCCAAAATCTTGTTCAGTATACTAGACAACAGGGAAGGGAGTACCCAAAATCTTGTTCAGTATACTAGACAACAGGGAAGGGAGTACCCAAAATCTTGTTCAGTATACTAGACAACAGGGAAGGGAGTACCCAAAATCTTGTTCAGTATACTAGACAACAGGGAAGGGAGTACCCAAAATCTTGTTCCGTATACTAGACAACAGGGAAGGGAGTACCCAAAATCTTGTTCAGTATACTAGACAACAGGGAAGGGAGTACCCAAAATCTTGTCCAGTATACTAGACAACAGGGAAGGGAGTACCCAAAATCTTGTTCAGTATACTAGACAACAGGGAAGGGAGTACCCAAAATCTTGTCCAGTATACTAGACAACAGGGAAGGGAGTACCCAAAATCTTGTTCAGTATACTAGACAACAGGGAAGGGAGTACCCAAAATCTTGTCCAGTATACTAGACAACAGGGAAGGGAGTACCCAAAATCTTGTCCAGTATACTAGACAACAGGGAAGGGAGTACCCAAAATCTTGTCCAGTATACTAGACAACAGGGAAGGGAGTACCCAAAATCTTGTCCAGTATACTAGACAACAGGGAAGGGAGTACCCAAAATCTTGTCCAGTATACTAGACAACAGGGAAGGGAGTACCCAAAATCTTGTTCAGTATACTAGACAACAGGGAAGGGAGTACCCAAAATCTTGTTCAGTATACTAGACAACAGGGAAGGGAGTACCCAAAATCTTGTCCACTATACTAGACAACAGGGAAGGGAGTACCCAAAATCTTGTCTAGTGTATTAAACTTGTTTGTAGAGAAAGATCAGTTATGTTTCCTTGTTTTATTGTAAGATAAAAGGTCAGTATCTATTACATCACTGTCCTGAACGTGTTTTATGTGTGTTAATGCCTACAGTCATAACCACTGAACTGACTTTCTTTTTGAGAAGGAAAATCGCCAACTATTTTCACAATTCTAACCTCATTAGGGGGGTATTGTAGTGGACTTTTACAAGTTAGTTTTAGTTGGATTGCACTGTAGAAACACTTTTACTAGTCATAGATAGGAAAGAAATTTTCAAATGTAAATTTTGTATGAAATTTGTTTGTGTGTTTCTAGGATGACTCAGTGAGCAAATTAAAATGATGTACGGCTTGAGAATATTGATGAATATATCGCTGAGTGGATGGACAATACTTTGTGCCACTTACACAGAGGAGCTGGCATATCTATATAATCAGAGATAACTAATCATGACAAATTGTTCATGCCAAACTGGTAACATTCCTTTATGTATTAGCAAAAACATATCTGTCTGTCAATACACTCAATGGATGGGATTGTGAGTGTTTTTAGCAATTTTTTCTCTTTATACAACCATCTATGACAGGATATATTGTGGTATGACATTGTATGGCTGGCTAGCTTTGCTAAAATCTGCTATAACTTTGTATACCGGGGGTAGTGTGAAGGCACCGTGTTGTACACCAAAGTCTCCGGCATTGCTGTATACAGAGTTACGTCCCTTTTGTTCATGTTTGATTTCCTTGCTACTCTAATGTTAATATACTTTCGTATCTTGTGGTGGTGGAATGTCGCATACTGAAAAAGTGTCTCCTGTCCAACTATATACACACAGTCATGGTACTTTGTTCGTGAAGAAACATAGTTTTGTTTTAACACAATTTGGAATTAAGGGAGACAATCCCTACACACATTATTTTGAAAATAAGGTAAGGACAAATAGGAGCACCTTCTTGTATTCCTTGTATTCCTTGTATTCCTTGTATTCCCTTGCTGGTTATGAGCAACATATTTATTCTTGTTATATTGATACATTTTGTTACAAAAACTTTCACAATGAGTCTTAATGAATGCTTCATGGTGTGTGACGATGTTTATATATTGTTCTGCCGAGAGGTACTTTTGTTTCTCGTTTTGCTTGCCTTACTCAGTCTGTGTGATAAAGTAAGTGGCCAACTCCACAGATGAGTGTTTTGTGTATATTGGGACACAGAACACAGAGTTTTGAGGCTTATCGGAGGGGTTCATAATTACATGTGTTTTACTGTATTGTTACAGAGCTCACTTCCCATTATCACCGTCACAGAGAGTCGGCTCTTAGCCGTTACATCCATCACATTGAGTTTGTCTAAACCTAAGTTTGAATGAAGTTTCTATATGGGAAATAAGGCTTTAGTTTGAGACAAATTTAAACAATTGGTGATTTTTGAGCTTGATAAGTTCTGCTTTGAACAAGATATAATACACTAAAACATTTCACATTCACACATGACCCAGACACTGGTTGTCTGCCTGGAAAGTCAATGGCAGATTCTCTTCACTGAGCATCTGTCTGCCTGTTATCTTTTGTTGAGGATGAGAACAGGTCAGATGACCTACTGTTTTAAATAAACATATAACATGTAATTTATAGTTGTTTACTGTAGCTCATGAACACAAATGTTAAGTTATAAAGGCACACAATTATTATTGCTTTTTTATCCTTGTTGATTACTTGGTCTTGTGCAATTTTGGGTGGTGCAAATTAATTTCTAACTCATGGGAAATGACTTACATATTTTCTTCTTTTTTATTTTTCATACATTGTAGTAATACATCCTTTTATTTGTGACTTGAAAGACGCTCAGGGGGGCCTTGTCCTCAGACAGGAGGTAATGCCATTACCGGACTATTCCTGAATCTGAACGTATGTACAGGAAGAAGTGACCCTCCTGTAAAATAGGTTTTATGTTTAGGTGGGATTAGTGAAAGCAGGGGTTTAGTTATTACTAGCAAAATACAACAGCAAAAAATACGACTTTGAATTCTGAGAAATTTCAAGGTTAGGCTATATTATATTGTCCGCATTTACCTGGCAAAGGACATTTTCAAGAATTCGAAGTATTTTTTGATAGGAAAGGTTATTTGGATATTGATTAATGGGTTGTTACATGAACATAGATGAGAAAGGAAAGGAAAATAGTTAATGAATTCCTAAACAATAAGTTCACATTTTAAATATTTAAATTTGCTCTGCATCCTTTCATTGCAATGCATTAAGAAAGCAAATGTTGTTATGACACTATAACAACATTTGCTATTGTAATTTGTATCGTCATTAATTTAATTGTTGTCGACACTTAATTTGCCGTTCAAAGAACTGGGCCCAGTTGTTCAAAAGGCGATTAGCTTAGTCAGTGATTAGTGCAAATTTCAGTTTATGTGTATCTTTGAAACACAACTATTGACTGAGGTAAAAGTTTCCAGAAATCAAGTATTTGGTAGAGGAAATGTACGTGTACAATATCGAGTTTTT
The DNA here is from genome assembly GCF_002113885.1 of Mizuhopecten yessoensis. Classification (NCBI taxonomy): domain Eukaryota; kingdom Metazoa; phylum Mollusca; class Bivalvia; order Pectinida; family Pectinidae; genus Mizuhopecten; species Mizuhopecten yessoensis. The sequence goes on along the minus strand of NW_018480064.1, from coordinate 580,754 downwards.
ACCTTGTATATTAAAGAAATTATTAAAGGTTGAAAAATGTCGTTAAACAGTGATTAAGCTAATCGTCTTTTGAACAACAGGAAATAAAGCGTAACTATTCAATCAAAATGTATATAAATAATGAATATTTTAGCAAATATGTTGATGGTCCTATAACACACATTTCTATTGCGGACAAACTTACATAAAAAAACTGCCAGGCTTTATTAAGTTTGTGAGCAATAGCAATGTGTGTTATAGGACCATAACAACATTCGCTAAGACATTCATTGCTTAATTATTCACACCTAGACAATAAGTACACATCTATAAGATTGATCACAGTTGGATGGCAAGTTCAATGGTAGTTGTTTGCTGCGCAAAAAGTTAATTATAAACATATTGTGAGTTTATGTTCACTTTGCTAATTCAAATCTGTCTTAATAAGTCCTTGGAATCTTGACCGCTAAAATAAGTATTGATGAAAATAAAGGGATTTGTAGTAAAAAGCTAGTCATGTGTTAAGCAAAGTCATTACAACCATCTAATTTCAGTCATGTCATGTGCATACAAAATACAATTAGTCCAACTTTTTATCATACAGAAAATAAAACACTTCTGCCATATGTGAGTGAGCAAGCAGCTTGATACATCTTATACACATTTTGTATGTACTATAGAAAACACAATTTGTTTGTACTATAGAAAACACATTTTGAATGTACTATAGTTAGTATTTTTCACAAATGAAAATATTTCTAAGATAAACAAAATGATACATGTCATTGTAACTACAGGTTTTGAAAACAGTATTTGCTGATAGACATATTTTTTTTCAATTAAATGAAATAGGAATTAATTGGTTATCTTAGATATATGTTCATTGGTAAATTTACTTATTGTCTGCATTTTTCTTTAAAATAACAAAACTGTTTGCTCAGTTGTTTACTGGTCTAAAGTAACTGTGTAGTCCTTTATTATTACATACCTTGTTAGTATTTTATCAAAAAGGTACAAGGTACCTTCTGAACTGGGATACATCCTGATATCATATATGCAAAATCAATTTCACAAATCATGTGTCTGGTATGTTTTGTAACGTTTTCCCACATTTTGTATATCTTATTGAGAGCATTTTCTTATTATTTTCTATATTAAATTAAAATTTAAAAAGATTCTTGTGGATTGTGGTTTTGCTGAATTTGTTTTTAATATGATGCCGTTAGAAATTGTAGTGTGGTAGATTAACTGAGGTAAAGTTTCTGTTGTTTATTACATTAAGTTATGTATAACTCACCTAGCACACAGTACCTGTGAGCTTGTGTTGTAGTAGGTCGTTAATCAGAATCTTCAACTTTTCCCTTTAAACTATTTAAGAACCATTAGGCTTAGGTTCATGTTGTCTTTGATAACATTGGCCTTCATTCAATTGCAAATGACTACTAATAACTTCTTCTCAGGAAGTGAGAGCCTTGGATTCACAATATTTGCTCTGTGACTTGCCTATTAAAGAGATTTCGAATGTGTTCAAATATCTGACCTTGGACCACATTTATTGTGACAGGAGTCAACTAGTTAACATCTTCAAATGACTTCTACTAATGAACATTACTTGTTGAAAAATGATATTTGGTCAGTAGCTTTGATTGGATGATAATGTTTATCGATATAAAAAAATAACCTTTGACGTTGTTCAAGGTCAAATCATTTAAGTTTAAATGGCAACCATAAGCGAGAAAACAAATGGAGAATTAAAAATTAATTAGTGCTGATGATGTTAAATATTATTGCATGCTATATGCAGGCCTTCTTCATTGAAAACGAATGGCATCCGAAACACAGAGTGAGTTCTTCCTTCCTTGATGACTTAACTAACGTTGGTGCACATCAGTTCTCTGTGCTACAGGAGACCTCGGTCTAGTGCAATATGTGAAGGTGATTTTAAGTGAATCGTCGTGATCATCTTGTGGTTCATACCGAACTTAACTGTGTCTAGAAGGTAATCTACATCCAATGTTAAATGTTAGGGTGGTGTGGAAGTCCTTATTCAAAACTTAATCCGATATAGAAACCCTGGTTGACAAACACGCACCATTACAGAGGAAGGGTTACACTATGCTGTGAGGCCAAATGCCCGCTGTTACATATACTAGCTTTGAGAGAACAATATAAACTGAGAAACAGTGGACCAACACTTAATTAACAAATCACCTGCAGATATACATGTATAAGGAACAATATGTCGGCAGGTTAGTTCGCGGGTCATACAGTACGAGAATAAATACTTCTCATACAAGATTGAGGAATGCGGTCGATACACAACCTTTCATGCTCACTAAAGTCCTATTGGGCATATTTGGATTCCTTCATCAAAACACACTTGGAACAAGCATTGGTGTTGCGAACTCCGTGACAGACAATGATCCCCTTATAATGATTGCTGAAGTAAAATTCGACGATGAACTGTTGACACCACACGCCAACAACTCGAGACGCGGTACGCTTCTTCTGAAGCAACGTCTAGAAGCACATCTGCCATTGATTACCTTTGACATAAACATATCATTTGCTGGGATAAACATATCATTGGCTGGGATAAAGACTCAATTTTGATTCAAGCTTATGCTAGACCACTGATTGACAAAACTTGGGCCGGATAGGGAGCTGTTGATATACTGTTCGGTATCAGACTTTCAATTGCTATCTTGACATTTTAGAAGAGATTGTTCCCAAGAGTCTGGTGTTACTTCTTAACGTACACAGTGTTCTATATAATCTGCAATCGGCCTAGAGCATGGGACATGGTGTTACTTCTTAACGTACACTGGGATCTATATAATCTGCAATCGGCCTAGAGCATGGGACATACCACTGAGACGACCATTTTAGTTGTACAAAACTTAAAGTGCTGTAGCTTTCATAAAAAAAAATGTTCGGCAGTTCTGTTATACTGAATTTGTCCGTCACGTTTGATGTTATCGACCATAGAATACTTTAAAAACGTCCAGAACATTTTTACAGAGTTGTTGGTGATGCTCTCAACTGGTACAGTCCTGTTTGAGGAACGATGTGTGGCCATAGGGTAATCTACGCCCAATGATGTCCTCGGTTTTCAGGTTTCTCATGGTCGCTACATGTGACCACGCAAATACTGCCCGTATTCGAAACTGATCGGTAATATTTGCCGTCGACATTATCGTTAGTGACATTTTTGTGTAGAAGACCACCTGTGGAGGACTCACAGATTTACAAGGTAACAATAACTTAGACTCCATACAAGACGTAACGCATCGTTTACACAGAAATCATCAAACGGTGCGGTTCAAGCCGTTACAAAATCTAGGGTATAATTTGACAGGCCTATTGAAGAAAGGGCGATACCTCCTCTTGATTTTGTCGTCAAAGGCTTAATGAACTGTCCTTACGAGTCACAAAGCGCTAACGTTGATATTTGAGAAAAAGGGAAATTATTTCTATCATTTTTCTGAAGTCCTTATGAATTCAGAAGATAATTCAGAAGATTTCTATGTATTAAACCGTTCAGCAAACTAATGGCCGTTGGCCCCCTATTTCAACCATAGTACAGCAAACAAGTGGTCATTTGTCTCCGGTTCATATAATTATCCAGCGAACTAGTGGTCAGTGGGTCTCTCTTTAAATCATAGTCAAACGAGGCTACGTATTTTGTTCAAAATTAAAAGAAAAAAGAATAAAATGTTTGGAACAAAGGGTTCTTTTGCTCACAGAGGACACCCGCCATATTAATCTAGATCTTAGTAATGTCATGTCCTCAAAGTGGGGACCAGGTTAGTGACAACAAAATCACGAAGACACATTGAGCATGATGAAAAACTTCGATCTTCATATCACATCAGGAAATAAGATATTTTACAATGAGATCTTGATGGAGACCCGTTACATTTTCCCATAGTCTTCATCAACCGGCATCTCTCGAAACCTTGTGGTGTAAACTTGTGTGTCAGCAGATTGTTTATTACGGACGCCGTTGTGTCGGAGCAAGCTTTCGGAAAACTTTATTTTATATGATTTACACCTTCTATGGGAGCCTATAATTGTGCTCTTGGACGGGAGTGGGGCGTTCACTAACAAATATCTATATCAATTAGTTGTCAATTTCATATATTGAAACCATCTTAGTTGAGATATCAGTCATTTTCACGGCGTTGTATTTTCTTTTGCAAAGGCACACTAACGTCACAAACTTTACCCATTCTATTTTATCACAGTCTGTTATAATGTCAGTTTTGCATTACCACACCGATGGACGTTAACTCGTCATAGATAAAATGCCAAAGATATATCACTTCAATAATTCAATAATGAAAACGTAGTTATTCAAAAAACTAAAACTAAAACATTTTTTTTCCGTTTACGATTGAAACTGTTTTGTTTTTTTACACATTCTCCATCACAAGTAAACATTACACAATTTTAGGATGTTATCTTCATACTATTATCATATAAGGAACGGCTAACACCTAAGCTATACGATAAATGAGACGATGTCCACTTTCTGATAGTGAACTTTCCCTTTTTTGATAGTAGCCTTCTCGCATTCCTACGTACGGTGTTTACATGGATCAGCTGATTCGGTAATCAAGAGCGTGATATCATGAGGATCATGACTTAGCTGACAGATGTCGACTGCGAACGGACATGCAGGTTGATGAAGATTAAGACAAGTTTTACGGTCGCCATCATGATATCAAACGGAAATACGCTGTTTCTTCGTGCTATATAAAGGCCGATGTTATTTCTATGCGTGTTTAACGCATACATCTCTGCAGTTCTATTTCATGATTAACGACATAAGAAAGGCATGGCTGCTTTCCACTAGTATATAATTATATTGTCTTTTTATTTTTATTTTGTTTTTATTCAGAGCAAATAAATGACAGCCTTATATTTATGAAGTACTGTATCCATTTAAAAATCGTTAAAGTCCTAGTAAATTCAATTATTCGCGACCTTGGAAGATAATGCCCTCATACAAAGAAAATGAAGGCGATACTTTTGGTTGGTTTAACGTATAACAGTATACAGAGTAGAACAGTTAAATGTTCTAGCTTGAATGAGTAACTAGCAGAGCTAGCGACACAGTTTTGGGTGTAAGGATTCTTATAAAGGTTTGGAACCCAGAGTAGTCTTATTATCAAAAAGTATTTGGAACGATTAGAAAAAAAGGAACATGACAATCTAATAAATTAATAAGGTTTAAGTATGGTTTTCTAAGTTATAAAAAAAACAATCTCTATTTGTAAATACAGCATGTAGTCTATGTATAAGTGTTTGCAGACAAGAGCGACAAATCAAGATGCAATGTTACCCGATCGCGACTCAACCAAATACTAATTCAGCATATTGTTGAGCAGGTTTGTTTGTTTACTTTTTTTATTTTATTTCAGTCTGCTTTGGCTGCTTTTTTACACATTAAAAGGCGTGCTTCATCGGCGCAGGAATTGCCCTCCTACTCCTTTTTCATGGCCAATTTCTAAAAATATATTATGAAATATAAATGAAGTACGTTATTTGGTGCTTTTAAGTGCATTTAAAATACAAATACATAACTTAATGGTTGAGCTGAAAGTAATAGGTATGTGGGTTTTTTTTCATTTCGAAATCATCTTGCTCTGCTACATAGTTATTTAGCAAAATAAATGGCTTCCTCCTAAGTCTTATCACTTAACATCAAAACTGTATATCACTATAGCCATCAAAGGGGACGGGGAGTTTGTATTTTATTTGAAATATTGTATTTTTATATATATATATAAAACACTATTTAACCCAATCTGAAGTGTATCGAATTCAGCATGTTCTCGTTCGGGCCAATGTCTTGTGTAGTCTTCGACCGAATCTGTCAGTAGTATCACGGCACTGTGTTGTATCTTTGAGCAAGATACTTTACTCCGTTTGTTCCAGTCTACTCAGCTGTAAATGAGTACGTGGTTCGGCAGTGCTAGATTTGTTGAATGCTAGGTGTGAGCGCCTATATGGCAGCACCGGCTGTATGCTCCCCGGGGAGTTGAGAAAGATATAAGCTGGTTGCGAAAACCCTATAACCACGGATAATAATTTGTGAACCGCTTTGAGACGACCTACGAACTAGGTTGTGATAAAGCGGTATATAATTAATAATATTATTTTAAACGATATTTACAACTTTAAACCGTTTATGAAAAGCTCTTGTAGCTTAACATAATGATAACTATTTAGATTGTTAGTTACAACGCGCCGAGCTTGATGATATGTTAGCGATACAGACCAAGAACGTTCTGAAAGACGGTTTATTCTACGGTAATTGAAATTCAGCTGACGTAGCTGTTTGAACTCCCTTTCAAAATATGGATGTGACATAAGGGTGAGGACATCTAATCACTGATGCAGGGCTGAGGCCGAAAGCCTGGACGTGGAGTGACCGTTGTTATTTCTAATAGCTGTTGTAGCGTTTGCATGTTGTTAAAAACCTTGGAGGAAATTGATGTAAGATAACTCCAGAAAATTAATGTTTAAAAGTGTTCATGTTCACTAATGTTAATGATCACTGATGTTAATGTTCACTGATGTTAATGTTCACTGATGTTAATGTTCAACGATGTTAATGTTCAATGATGTTAATGCTCGCTAGTGTTAATGTTCACAAGTGTTCATGTTCGCTGATGTTAATGTTCACTAGTATTCATGTTCACTAGTGATAATGTTCACTGATGATAATGTTCACTGATGTTAATGTTCACTGATGTTAATGTTCACTGATGTTAATGTTCAATGATGATCATGTTCACTGATGTTAATGTTCACTGATGTTAATGTTCACTGATGTTAATGTTCACAAGTGTTCATGTTCACTGATGTTAATGTTCACTGATGTTAATGTTCACTGATGTTAATGCTCGCTAGTGTTAATGTTCACAAGTGTTCATGTTCGCTGATGTTAATGTTCACTATTATTCATGTTCACTAGTGATAATGTTCACTGATGATAATGTTCCCAATGTGCATGTTCACTAGATTTAATGTTCATAAGTGTTCACAAATGTTCATGTTCACTTCGTGTTCATCGCAAATAATTTCCACTTGTGTATGTATTCACCAAATTAGATGTTCACTAATTCTGTTGAAGCCTTTACTTATGGGGGTTTTCAATTAGTGTGTAGATTCATCACTGTCTATGTTCATTGATCCTAATTTTCATCAATGTTCACAAATAGTCCTACACAGTATCTGTTTTCTGGCAAACACGAGTCCCAACCTATAAATGGCTTTGCAGTATGACAAATTCGTTATACAGGTCTTTGGCAGGGTACATGGTCTCATGTTCTCTGTCAGTACCTTATGTACCCTTCGCCTTCCTGCCAAAGACCTGTATAACTAATAATGTACACTCTTTACATGCATATGAACATAATGTCATTGAATACAGGTACAGATTAACATATTCTAAAAGTAAAAATATAGCTTACTTTCATTCGGTTACAATCTTTCTACTTGTTGTTATTGATGTTTTAAACAGGAAACTGGCAATGCATGTCAGAAATTGACCCTCACGTCCATGTAGATTTACCTTATCAAAATGTCATATTTGACTGTATTTGAATTATAAATCGGTGTACGAAGTTACACTGACAAATTCCCATTTACCTGTTTAATCTTTACGCGTATTGAACACGTTCTGTATGGTACGAACGTATTTCAGAACTAAACCCTGTAAGAGACTTAGATGTTATGTTCATAAACCTGTTATATTTATCCACTGAGACGGCTTTTGTTTACGTCATCAGGTCATTCAACCTTACACCGCTATTCAGTGAGTTTTGTATACAAACATTTTGTTTTGTCAAGACGAGGATTAGACTTTCGATAACTTGTAATGCATTGATCCAACATAAGATTTATTATGTGGACACATATTGTACAGTTTCAGACGTATGCTACCTGTGAGCGAGAATCGTATGGAGAATATTGTAGTTATTGCTGTTTTTCTTTCATACTTTTTATGTGGTAAGTCATTTAGTCTTTTTTATTATTTTTTGTTATCATTTTTCTCTTAATGTTGTGTTCTGTTGGTGTCTCTGTGCTCAGTGTAGGTCTGTCTCTGGTTTTTTTAAATTTCTTTTCTGTCTGTCTCCCTGTCTGTCTGTCTGTCTGTCTGTAACTATCATGATATTTGTGTCCGTGTGTGTATGTGTGAGAATGCGTGAATGTCCTGTTTATGTATATGTATATGTAATGAAAAAACTTGAAAAAATAAAACCATTACAAAAAAAAAAAAGAAGATATTTGTGTAGAAACATAGACTTACGCTGTGTTTCTTACCGATGCCCAATTTGGATTAATTAGTATTCTTCTTGTAGCAGAAATTGGTTACTTAAGTAAAATATACATTGACAAACACTAGATAAAAAGGGCTATTGTTATAAATACTGCACGTGGACATATTTCTCAGATGTTGTAGTTAGTCGATTGGGTGAGCTGCAAAATCAAGGTATTCCACAATTATGAAGTTTTAACAATTTATGTTTTTGTTTCTTCTCTATTATAGCTATCTCCTCGTAAGCTAGAAAACATAAAATACCAATTAATAATTCAATCTTCCTGGTAACAAGCAGTTTAATTGGCTTAAACATTATGTTATCAGCCCATAACGTAATAAATGACGTCGCCGTTTGTAACGTCGCTTTTGATTGGCTGATACAGAGGCGTAAGAATTTCTAAGAGAAAAGAGTCCATCAATAAAAGTGGATGATTAGGATCAGAACATATTCAGGAACCTTAACTATCTTGTTTTTCTAAAAGTTTCATTCTCAACCGTTTTAGATCGTTAAATGATGGAAATGTCCGACTGAAAATATGATGTCCAACTTAATTTATGATAACTTTCAGTTTCGGGTTTATCTACTTATTGTTTTCCCAACAATCGTTCAAAAGTTTACTCATTTTCTAATATTGATTAAGCAAAGCCTGTACGACCAATCAACACAAAGCTCACCCTGTAGCTTTGCTGGGAAACAAACGTGTAGTGAAAATCGTTTCTTTTATTTAATCATCTTTTATTGTGAAAATTGTAAGATTTCATGCTGTCATAAGCCGTTTTGCTTGTTTGTGTTTAAGTGATATAATTTTCAAATAAACGAAAAACATTTGTTCTGTTTTCAGAGGCTCTTGGTGGAGAGCAATGTGAAATAACGTCACAGAGCTTGACCGTTACCCAATACTGTGAGGTAGGCGGATGTTGCATCCCTGGTAACCTACAGAGGTTGACAAAAGAATCCGAACTCTGCTGCATGAGTTCTCTATTCCTCGTTCTCATCGGTGTCTTTGTTGGCATTCCGATCTTCCTCCTCATTGTGATTTTTCTGGTAATCGTCGTCAAAAGATGTGTTAAAAACCGCAAACCGACGACGCTTACATCGCTAAACGTCACCGAGACCGGTATGCCACAATATCGTGAGTATATCCAAACTTTTTATTTGATTTATTCCCATTATTGAGCTCGAAGATGAGTTCATTTAAGACCTTATATTCAATTTGTAGAATTTTGCTTTCAAAATTAACAATGAAGGAACATTTTTTTTCCATATCTACTCGCTTCTTCCCTTTTTCAGAGTTGCACTTCAGACCTTCGATTTGGAGTATTCTATTTACAACACAGACAATGAAGTAACTAAAAACAGTTTCTTCTTTTGAAAAGCGTTATTTTTGTATGCCTTTATTTCCTTTTTGTGTGTATAAATTTTGTTTTCGAATACTCGAGGATTCGAACAACTACATGAGCAATGCTGTTAGAGTATTTAAAGATGTGATTTACATGAACTAATTCTGTTGAAAATGGCAGAAATTATTTAAAACAATTTTAACTATAATAATTCAGTTAAATTTTAGGGAATTCTTAGCCTTGATATACAACAACCTTCTCTTTACTTGTCTCGAGATATTATGTTGACATCTTTGTTTTTACTTTTTTTAAATTGTATTTATTGTTATTTTTTCCTCGTTTGTATCAGAGCCTAAACCACCTGACTACACGCATGCGCATGTGGCTGCAAGATGTCCAGCCTACTCTCCATCCAGAACCTGGCAACAACGTCCGTCATTGGTACTTCCGGGAGCTATTAGCCAATCAACTGCGTCACAACACGTGCAACCAGTTCCATCAAGTTCACGTGATAATACAGACCAATCAAACTTACCCACGTCACCGCCTCCACCTTATTTCTCGCGTGCTAGCGGATGTGTGTCGCCGGTGGAAACTGCAGGGTCAAGTCTTTTGACGTCTTCCGTGTCGGCCCTGGAATTACATGGTAGATCCTCGTCTCCGATAGTGATGGAGGATTTAACAGATACAGGGAACGAGGAACAACAGAGCAATAACTTAGCGTTCATTTAGCTCGTATCTAGTTCCTTCCGTTCCTGTTTTTCTGTTTATGTTGTTTTAGCTTCTCTGGATCAATCAGAAGAAAGTTGACTTAAAAGTTTTCGTGCCAATTCTTGTATTTATTTTACAATTTACGTATAAACTGCTAATATGCTTGCTCCAAACACGATTGTGGATGCGTAATGGTTGTAAATTAAAGCGTCGGCAACAAGACTTGCAAAATTGTAGCGTGGTAATATGATTTCCATCCAGGATGAGAAATCGTGCTAGAGGTGAGACATCGAGGTTATTATAGATGATAGATGGATGTCCAATTAACTTTAATGTGTGATTTGACATACAATGGTAGCATATTAATCACTGTTAGCGTTTCTGTCAGCTGTTATATAGTAGTGTTTAATACATATTTATATCTGTCATGTTAACGTTTTATGTAAGTGTAACAATGACAAACAGGTATTCATTCGTTGGCAGGTAGGTTAAGCATTCTGTCTACAGAATTATTTTATGTAATATCAAAACCGGTAAAATAATTTTTAAGCTTGCCAATCATAGCCAATGCACAATTTCACATTATAATGATAAGATCATAAAGATTTGATTATCATTGTTTATTATTTGTTGTTTACATTTTCTGTTTTTGTATCATACCAAAACATTTCATTTTATTATACATGTTTTTAAGTTGTGTTAAGCAGTGAAAACTCCTACAAATATATAACCTGCAGAAGTAATCTTTCCTCTGGAGAACTACTTCGTGTTGAGAATATGTTATAGACAAATACATGCAGATATATAAAAAACAATAAAACAATTTCAATAATAAAACTAATATACACTTGATCATTATTTTATTTTGTCTTTTGCACATTCAATAAACAAAACATTAAGGAATATTACATTAGTTTAAATCTTTAACTTTAAACAAATAAAGCAAGGAAAGAAAACCTTGTCTGACTCCCAATACAAAAATGACATTTTAGCACATTTAATTTTGTGACCTTGAACGAAGGTAAAGATCACCAACGCTTACCTAACTTGTATCCATCCGCATGAACAACCTATTTGCCAAATATCAAGACCCATGGACTTTCTGATAGGAAGAAACACAATTTAAAGGAAAAGTGGAAAGAACGATTTGTCAAGGAAGGAAAATGGGATACGGACTTTGTTATGATATCCTACGGAAGCCTTAGTGTTTTGTTTAAATCATAGGTGTTATATGACACACCTACCGGTTTGGAAATCCTGACGTTGAAAAAATATCATTGGTAGCCAACTTTTAAGCAAGTATGAAAAATAGACTCGTTTCAGAACTATGTAAATCAACGTGTCGAAAATGGAAATTCTCTCATTAGTAATGAAATTTCACACACTTTTCTGCTTAAATCGTCAATAAAACAATACAATTCTTTCTTGAAAGAATGTTCTATTGGGTATCAAAATAATAGTTGGAACAGTTTGCACATGCTGAATTTAAATGCTCTAGGTGGAATTGTATTACTACACCTTTAACACCCACACAGGTGTAAGTCAATGAGGTCCCATTTGTCATAAAATGAATTCTGAAGCTAACTGTTTCTAATTTGAGCTTCCTATACTATACTTTATTTTATATTTATCTTGTTTTGAAATTCTAAGAGGGGGTCGACGGTAATGTTAAACTTCCATAGGTTTTGACCGTACCTTTAATGTAAATGTTCAGTAATATGGATAAACTAGCTGATATTATCAGACAAACAATATGTAAACACGAAGCAAAGCATATTTCCCTGCTCTGCTAGTTTTATTGACTCTGTATAGAGTGTGTATGGTGTAGTAATCATAGAAAACTTATTGATGCAGTCGCCAAAAACGGAGCATATTCAAAGATGTTGCACATGTGTGAACAATCTTCCGTCAGTGGATTCGTGTTGTAATCTTCCCATCAACATATCTGATTAACAATATATCAAGTTAAAGCCACTCATAAGGAAAGCGATAGGCCGCAGTGTTCGACATTTTTATCAATGGGATCATGATATGATGTAGACTTCTACATTTTCACCTGCAAGGTGAACCAATTCCGAGGAAACCGCGTTGTTCCGCTGAAAAGTTTTCAGGTTTTCAAGAAGATCTTGTAGTCTCTTATTTGTCCAAAAAGGAATAAGTCCAGCGTAAGCCATTCCTTCAGACACTGGTTCACCATGCGACGATTAACCTTCCTCTTCTCTTTCATCGACAGACTAGCTCAAGTAATGTGTTGTGATAGATGGACCTTCAATGGGATATTATCCAGCGATAACCTTTCTCATGGTATTTATTCTCCTGACGTGAACAGCAACACCTCCATCCATTCCATTGGACCGGAGGGAAAATATCTACTTAACTGATAATATTCAAAGACCGTCACATTACAAGAGCAAAAAGGTCAAAGGTGATTGTGGAGTTTAGGTGAGGATCACATAAGACACATTTCTTGATTGACGAAGACATCAGACGACTGACGCATGTTGTATTCAGGAACGGAGACGGAATTACAGGAAAACAAGGAAAGTCTTCAATCAAGTGAGCGAGCCCTCCACCTAGACCACTTGACTACAAGCGCCGAGTTATCCGGTTCGAACGTGTAACAGTGAACTCCTTCAGGGCAAATCCAATCTTTATAGGTCTCCAACCCTGCCAAAACCTTATTCAATGCTGTGGGAAGATGCAACAAAATAAAAATTATGTCATTATCTGTCTTTTAGAAGTCAAGGCTAAATAAACTAGCAGTGGCAAAAGCTAAACAAAACTTGGGCTTGATATTCCGGCCAATATCCGTACGATCGATGCATGGCAACTCAAAAACCAACAGCAGATCATATAGACGAACTAAGCCAGAAGTAACTTCCAAAGATCGAGAACTGTCAGAAACCATTTGTACCAAACAAAGTAATCGCGTGTCCTATGTTCCTTAGAAACCCAAAGGCAACACGTGATTTGTTAGTCTGGAATCGCCTTATGTATATGTCAATTCGAAGTTAACATGGTATGTCTCGATGGAGTTGCTCAGAGGAACTATCTCGTGAAGAATGTATGAAGATGGTAGTGTTTTCTGAACCAAATTTATCATTTGTTTTTTGTTTCACTGCCGACCAAACCCAGAACATTAAGCGCTTTTGTTACACAGATCCCCCTGTGATATTGAGGTTAGATAACGCCAAAACGGATATTTTGTCACCTCTAGTGATTTAAACACTTAGGTTTAAAAGAAAGGCTGACGAATGACCACAATCCTTGTTTACAACCATAAAATGACCTCTTAATTTGAAACCTCCAACACCGTTTATCTATACTAAGTGCAAATTTCAGTGAGCTTAGAGAATGAATGGTCCTACGATGAAACTGCAAAGAGGAAGGCGATCCAGCGATCACTGTCAATGAATCCCTTGTTCAGCAGGTACCTACAACAGCTTCTGAAAGGGGTCAATATAATTTCAGGTTAGAGTTCATTAAAGGTTATTCAATTACCATACAACATGTTTTGTTTAATTTTGGTGGAGCTCAGCTTGTCACAATTGATCTAGTACTTCAAGCGCAGATCAATTCCTGTAATTCAGGAGAAATATGTGCGTATACCGTAGCAAAACGGGCGAATAAAAAATGCATAAACCAATAACTGACTCTATCAAACACGTCATTAAGATGAATATAATATAAAGGGAAACAGTGAATATGGTTAATCTTATTGTCTGAAGTAAGGATCATTCTACCTTGCCGAATTTTTCAGCCATCACCAAGTTACTCATGATGTTTCGACTAAAGAAAATGAAAAGAGGCCTTAAAAGGTTCATGATAGACAGGGAAAAGACCAACGACTCTGGTACCGTCAAGAAATTAACACATAAAGTTGTCGAGAACAAAACTTTCAACTAAAAACGACACAAAGCGACAGCTGAAGTCACAGTGCTTTTTAATAAAGCGTTCTGCAAATTGCGGTGTTTTGTTTTATATTTGCAATAAGATATGATGAGGTGAAATCTGAGAACATCGACATTATTTTCGATGGAGTGAAGTGAATATAGAAGTACATTAGTGATACATTAATATAGCATGTTGCTATGAATTTATCTATAATGAGGGCGCCGTGACAAAGTGAATTCAGTACAGCGTCATGGTTTGAGCAGGCAATCTTCACCTAGTGCGCACGGTGACGTGGATACGTCTCAAGTTCGAAAATAATTATAACTATTACAATTTTGTTTTTTGCGAAGATTTTACATGATATTTCCTTAAGAGGTAAAACTAGTGTTAGGTAAATACGTTCTTGGTAAGCATTCCGCAGTTACCTGTAGCTGTCGGTGATGTTTACACGCCACCTTAAACGATATCCAGTACAATGAGAGAAACATGCAAGTTTGCTTGGTTGATGGCAAAGTGTACGTACAACTCTGATGCTGCTGTCTTTCATAGGACTGGCCGTATGGTGAGTTAATTTCTACACTGTGCTATTTTGCTTGATTTAATTTCATTTTAACTGGCAAAGCGTTCGTTATTTAAGATATTTTCATTCAAACTATGTTTGATGGTGGAATATTTAACAAATTTTCTGTATATGTTTTTAGCTTATAATATAACAAATACAAGAGTAAGTACCTTTTTTATTTTAAAACAATTTTCCGTTATGATATTTTAAAGACAAGTCACTCGAATGACTGTATAAGGACAAGTGTTTTGTATCATGTTACAAAGTATCCTGTACAATATTTCAAAGAAAAGGTCTTCGGTATAATATCGTACAAACAAGTTTCCTGTATAACATTTAAAAATTAATTCTCCCATGCATATTTTTAAAGACAATGCTCTTACACAATATTATGAAGTCATCTCATGTATAATATTATGTCCAGACTCCTATACACTATTATAAAGACAAGTTTCGTGTATAATAAAGAGAAGTCTCCTAAATAATATAAATAGAAATCTCCTGAATGATATAAAGAGAAGTCTCATAAATGATATAAAGAGAAGTCACCCGAATAATATAAAGAGAAGTCTCCTGAATGATATAAAGAGAAGTCTCCTAATTGATATAGAGAAGTCTCCTTAATGATATAAAAAATCTCCTGAATGATACCAAGGGAAGTCTCCTGAATGATATAAAGAGAAGTTACCAAGGGAAGTCTCCTGAATGATATAAAGAGAAGTCTGCTGAATGATGTAAAGTGAAGTATCCTGAATGATATAAAGGGAAGTCTCCTGAATGATATAAAGAGAAGTCTCCTGAATGATGTAAAGTGAAGTATCCTGAATGATACCAAGGGAAGTCTCCTGAATGATGTAAAGTGAAGTATCCTGAATGATATAAAGGGAAGTCTCCTAAATGATATAAAGGGAAGTCTCCTGAATGATATAAACGGAAGTCTCCTGAATGATATAAAGGGAAGTCTCCTGAATGATATAAAGAGAAGTCTCCTGAATGATATAAATAGAAGTCTTCTGTATAATAAAAAAGCTATTCTCCTGTACAATATTTTGAAGGCACGTCTCCTGTATAATATTATATAGACAAATCTCCTGTATGATATTATAATGTCAAGTATAATGGATAAGTTAAAAACCCCAATTCTTTTGTATTAAATGATAAAGAAAAGTCTCCTGTATAATATTTTAAAGACAAGTCTAATGTTTAATATTATAAAGACAAGTATAATGTATATATAGGATATTACATTAGTTTCCATTTCAAATGAGATTAGTCTATTTATCGAGTCTGTGGCGAGCTAAAATGAAAAATTTGTGACGAGTTTCATAAATTTCAAATGAAATAAAAACGAATGTAAGATCCTATTGATCACATAATCTCATAAGTCTCCTGTATAATATCATAAAGACAGGTCTAATGTATAATATTATAAAAACCATTTTCCTGTATAATACTTTAATGTCAAGACTCCTGTATAATATTATAATGTCAAGTCTAATGTATAATATTAATACCACAAGTCTAATGTATAATATCATAAAGACAAGGCTCCTGTATAATATCATAAAGACAAGGCTCCTGTATTATATCATAAAGGCAAGGCTCCTGTATAATATTATAATGTCAAGTCTCCTGTATAATATCATAAAGACAAGTATCCTGTATAATTTTACATAGACAGGTCTTATGTATATTAATATAGATATGTCTCCTGTATAATATCATAAAGACAAGTCTCCTGTATAATTTTACAAAGACAGGTCTTATGTATATTAATATAGATATGTCTCCTGTATAATATCATAAAGACAAGTATCCTGTATAGTTTTACATAGACAGGTCTTATGTATATTAATAGAGATAAGTCTCCTGTATAATATCATAAAGACAAGTATCCTGTATAATTTTACATAGACAGGTCTTATGTATATTAATATAAATATGTCTCCCGTATTAAATTATTAAGACAAGTATCCTGTATGATTTTATAAAGACAGGTCTTATGTATATTAATATAAATATGTCTCCTGTATAATATCATAAAGACAAGCCTCCTGTATAATTTTACAAAGACAGGTCTTATGTATATTAATATAGATATGTCTCCTGTATAAAATTATTAAGACAAGTCTCCTGTATAATTTTACAAAGACAGGTCTTATGTATATTAATATAAATATGTCTCCTATATAAAATTATTAAGACAAGTCTCCTGTATAATTTTACATAGACAGGTCTTATGTATATTAATATAAATATGTCTCCCGTATTGAATTATTAAGACAAGTATCCTGTATGATTTTATAAAGACAGGTCTTATGTATATTAATATAAATGTGTCTCCTGTATAATATTATTGAGACAAGTATCCTGCATATTAGTATAAAGACAATTATCCTGTATATTATCATAAAGAAAAGTATCCTGTATATTATTGTATAGACAATTCTCCTGTATGATATTATTAGGACAAGTCTCCTGTATATTAGTATAAAGACAAGTCTCCTGTATATTATTATATAGACAATTCTCCTGTATAATATTAAAAGGTAAGTCTCCTGTATAACATTATAAAGACAAGTCTCCTGTATATTATTATAAAGACAAGTATCCTGTATATTATTATAAAGACAAGGATCCTGTATATTATTATAAAGACAAGTATCTTGTATAATATTATTAAGACAAATATCCTGTATATTTGTATAAAGACAAGAATCCTATATATTATTATATAGACAATTCTTCTGTATAATATTATTAAGACAAGTATCCTGTATATTATTATAAAGACAAATATCCTATATATTATTATAAAGACAAGTATCCTGTATATTATTATATAGACAATTCTCCTGTATAATATTATTAAGACAAATATCCTGTATATTAGTATAAAGACAAGTCTCATGTATATTATTATATAGACAATTCATATGTATACTATTATAAATAGAAGTCTCCTGTATAACATTATAAAGATAAGTCTCCTGTATAACATTATAAAGACAAGTCTCCTGTATATTATTATATAGACAATTCCTCTGAATAATTTTATAAAGACATGTCTTTCAATCGACAATATAAAGTCAAGCCTCCTGTTTTATACTGCAGAGACATGCTTCGTGTTTATAATATGTCCTTGAAATGTTCAAATCCCAAGGGTATCAGCACTTCCCCATTTCGTTTCAGATCAATTAATTATTCAGCTTTACTGATCGTAAAGATACATCTACACGTATCTGCTGATGACGCTGACAGCTTGTCACCCGCCCTAGTCACCGAATCGTTACGAGAACGGCATGCCAAGCATTGCAATGTTTAGTACTTTACATTTGTTCTAGAAAATACATTATGCAGAAACGTTCTATTTGCATTCATTACGTACCATTTCGTTTCTATTTCTAATGTACAGGCCCATCCTAAAGCCCTGCAGGTTCGTGGCTATAAAAGGCCTGCTATCTTCTTCTTTATTTTACGGGGGCTCCATCAATGTTGATGTTTATGCCCTCGGGGGGTCCTATTGCAGAGGTGTAAAAAAGGGGGTTATTTACAGTAATTATTTTGTGTTTTTTTGTGATTTTTTGTGTGCAAGGTATATATAAAAGATAAAAGCTGGCTTATGTTTTTTAGCGTGTGATGAGGGCTTCAAGGGCTGCATAGAGTAAGTGTGCCTTGAAGTCCTCTAGTGTTGTGCATTGTACTGCTGCTATGGGAAGGATATTCCATTGTGTTATTGTGTGTGGAAAGAATGAATATTTGTAGGTGCCCTTTGTAGCAGATATGTGTTTGTATGCGTGAGGGTGTGCATGTCTGGTTCGAGGGTCTACGGGTGTGAGCATATGAGTTGGGTTTATGGCTACGATTTGGTGTATAATGTTGTGAAAAAGGATAATTCTTGTGTGACATCGCCGTGTTTGTAGTGTTGGCCATTGTAGTTTGTGGATCACATCTGTTACGGAGCTAGTGTTGTGGTATCTGTTGTGTACGTAGCGTGCTGCTCTTCGTTGTGTTTTTTTCTATTTGTTTAATTTGGTTTGTGTTGTGTGGATCCCAAATGGAAGAGCAGTATTCAAGTTTTGGCCTGACTAGTGCTTTGTATGCGTGTTCTTTTATATGTGGTGAGTTTATTTTTAAGTTGCGTTTTAGAAAACCTAGGGACCTATTGGCATTGGATATGTCCCACTGTATTCGTAAAAAGTTACTCATGTCGCCCCCTGCATAATCAGGTTTTTTCCAATGTGTTTTCTGCTGAGCGTACATTGAAGAAACCGAATTTGATCTGTTGTCCCCTTGTAACTCATGGTATCTCTATATCTTCTCTCCAAGTGTGGTAGGCAATGCGTTATGTTCCAAGACCAGGACATGCCAAAATCCTTCAAAAGGGTGGCTATTATTCCCTAGTTAACGTTCAGATTTTCGGATAATCACAAGAACTAGAACCTTTGTCAGTATAATGCAACTGGGTGGAATATTATGCTGGCATGGTATTTCAGTGAGGTAGCCCTCTAATGTTAGTATCACAAGCACGCATACATTACACACATGGAGACACGTCCTTTAATGACCTCCGCCTGTTAATACGACGTTAACAAAATAAAACCAAACCAAACCAATCCTAAACATTATTAGATTAAAGTATTAATAACGCCATTATGATGCCGTACTGATGCCATACTGATTCACCCCTGGGGATCGAGAAAAATAATACACCTGCTCTTATCCACTGCATCTATTGTTAGAGGCGACTAATGTTGAATCCCTTGCAGAATTTTGAACTAGCTTTTGTGCCCTCTACTAGGGAACACAAAAGCGACCAAAGTAAATCTTCTACACCCAATGGCAATATTTGGGATCTTTGTATTCGTTTCTACTTCTAACTACCTTTTATTTCCTAACGCCTTGCTTGACAAAACCTCACTTTTGGCTTTAAGTTAAACGTTCGCCTAGGTAAGTGGGTTTTGTCCCCAGGCCGGGACATACCAAAGTCCTTAAAATGGTAGTTGTTATTCCCTGCTTAACGATCATCATTTAAGGTAATAGCAACAACTGATCTACCCGTTTACAGTTTTATGTGACCGGGCGGAATGCTGTGCTGGGTGCCTTCGACATGGTATTTCAGTGAGATAGCACTATAAAATCGGCATCAGATCCGCGCCATCACTAGAAGGCAATTAAACCAACATACCCTTCTCCGGCATATATACACACACATGCACGGTCACACAACACACATGGAGACACGTCCTTAAATGACATGGGCTGTTGATTGGACGTTTAACAATAAAACCAATACCATACTGATTCCATATTGATGCTTTACTCATGCCATACTGCTTCGATGGAGTGCTTATTTGAATGTTTCGGAAGAAACTCGACAAAAACGGGGTTGTATACTCAGGGAATACATGTTCTTACCGCGATGTATGCACCCATCCTGTGAAATGGGGACCTTATTTGGAAAAGAAATATGAACGAGGTATTTAATAAGGAAATAATGCGACTATTTAACCTTAGTTTTGGAAATATTAAAAAATAAAATGGGGTACCCTCCTTTATTAAAACGTAAACACCCGTCCCTGTCCCTACTGTAGTCAAACAATACATGATTTCACAAGTATATAATTTGCAGTTCCATGCCAGTAATCTTGCCCTTAAAATTCCGTTTGGTGTCGACCATGATATTACGCTATAAGAATACAACATCTACAGAATAAAAATCGATAAACATCTGTCATTTATTTGACTTTAAACATATTTTATTGTCCAAAATAGGTAAAAAGGATTAGGCACAAGTTATAGCAACTTATGAAGCCATCTCCTATCAACAGAATATTTCATATATATGCAAGTGATGACATTGACAATAAGTTTCAAGTTCAACAATTTTAAGAAGTTAATAACATGTAAATTGTAATAAATATATACATAAAGTTTATGTTCAAAATCTTCCGCTAGATTTTATGAACATGTTCGAATACATTACAATTTACATCCAAAGCCAGGTTATTAAAAGCTTAAAGCATTACTGCATGAGCATTTTAATAAAATTGGCACTCAAAAAAGAAATGATATGCATTTTCACAATGGTGCCGACAATTTACACAATTAGAATCCTGAACTAAATTAACACGGAAGAGACCATCTTTAAGAGAGCTACATTGATGTCTTAGTCTAGTATGTATACTATTTATTTCTCTCTCACCATACCTATAGTAACAGGGCTGACTTGTGGGAAGATGTTGGGATAGAGCTAGTGTAAAAGATGGGAGAGGCAGAAATTTAATATTATCATCTAAGGCCACACCAATTTGAATTTTAGTACTTTGGGAACCCAAATTTTAAAACAGGAGCGAGCGAGCGATTTTTTTTATTTTTTTTAAATACGTATTTCCTTTGTCAATAAAACGCAGGCGAGCGAAATTTTCAAATATTTTTACAAAACTTGTTTCCTATGGACACAGAAGCAGGCGAGCGATATATATATGTTTTTACGTTTGATCTCGGATGGCTGTTTCTTTATGATGTTGTACACTGTAACACATGTGACTTTGATAAAAATACTACTTGTAAAGCAACATAACTAAATAATCTGTTATGAAATATAAACATTTCTGTTTCAAAAGTGAATGTCATTGTTGTCTTTTTACCAATACAGCAGTTCAAAAAAATCAACAAAAATATTAAAATAGTATGACATATTTAAATGAAGAAAAAACCAATAATATCCACTTTTGGTACAGTACTGCACATAAATTCCACAAATTGGTTTTCATTATTAAATACTTTGTTAATGTACAACAAAAAGCATATCAAAACAAAACAATTTATTAAGTATCAGAGCTTTCAAAACAAATAATAATTCCTGTCTAGAATGACTGGAGTTAAAATAAAATAAAAACATAATCTTCTATTCAAGTGAACAATATACAATTATTGACTTTTTCAGGTTAATACCTGAGGAGGAAGAGCGCATGCGCGAAGGAAGTAGACGTGTTTTTTTTTATCAACATCACTAGACGCAACAAAAAGTGTTCACTTACTATGGTTTAAATACGTTTTGAATGTTTAATTCCCAACATTTAGTCAGTTTTAGTTATATTGACTAATTTTTCATCATGTAATGGTTACAACAGGGTAAGTACCGGTTACCAACCCCAAACACCACCACCTTTCAACTCACCCACGATCCAACATGGCCGCCGCCGCCGTTTTGTTAGTGATGGCAATATTCATTTGTGTCTTCCTACGTGTGTATGCCCCAGTGACAATCCAGATTGTTGATGACTCTACAAGTTCATCATTCATAGCCCTGAGGAACTCTTGTCTACGTAGACCACCATATACAGTATCGGTAAACAGAACTGAAAATCGGTCTTTGTGCATTCTAGTGTTGATTCTATCGGGTGATATTGAAACCAACCCAGGTCCAGGCAATGCTAGCATATTTCCATGCGGTCAGTGTCAACTGCCTGTGACATGGTCCAGTGACGGTGTTTGCTGTGATGGTTGCGACATATGGTACCGCCGATCATTCTTAGAAATGTGTACTTCAGACTATGACTTGTTATGTCAACGTTCAAACGTTCAATGGCTATGCTGCATATGTGACAGTATAAATGTGAGCTCATTTACATTTCACAGTTTTAAAACAGAATCCAACTACTACGCACCAGTTCAGGACCCAAACACTACACTTGACTCTATACGATCAACGGTATGTAGTCCCCTTAAGGCTAGTAGCCCTCAAACCAACGCCTCACATACTTCAAAGAGTTATCGGCCACCAGACTCAACACGGTTGTCTTCTGTTTATGCTCATCCTAGGAAAAGGAACCTGCGTATCCTCAACATAAATTGCAGGAGTGTAATGGACAAGAAATCGGAACTATCAGGAGCCCTGGAATACTTGAAACCCGAAATTGTTTGCGGCACGGAATCATGGCTCCGAGGAGTGAAACCGGGTAAAAATCCTACGCAGAACTATATCAGATCCAGTGAGGTATTCCCTAGTGAGTACAAGGCATATCGAAATGACCGTGGGTCCCATGGAAGAGGTGTCTTCATTTTGGTTCATGAAGACCTGGTATCAGTGGAACAGCCTGAATTTGTGACAAATTGTGAACTGGAGTGGGTTAAACTCAAATTGGAAGGAAATAAAGAACTATTCGTTGTATGTTTTTACATGGCCCATCGTAACTCTGGCGACTTAAAGGAACTTGTACATCACTGCATAAGATCACAACAACCAAACATAGACATGTTATGCTCTGTTGCGATTTCAACTGCCCCGATATTGACTGGCCTTCCCTCTCAGTTACCAGCTCTACAGATAGATCTATCCAGCAGGACTTGATTGACATATCGGTCAAACACCAGCTCGCCCAGATGCAGGAAACGTCCACACGAGAAAGCAACACACTTGATCTCGTATTCACGTCAAATCCATCCCCGGTGAAGAGTTCAACAACGGTGCCTGGAGTCTCGGACCATGACATAGCAGTAGTTGACAGTGACACTAGACCTCACTACAACAGACAGAAACCGAGGAAGGTACTTCAATTTCGAAGAGCTAACTGGGATGACCTGCGTGACGGATGCCGTACTATCTCCGAGAGAATAGCATCCCTTTATGAGGAGGGAAAGGATACAGAACAGCTCTGGGACTTCTTTAAACTGTCCCTACAGCGCCTCATCGACAAATTCATCCCCTCGAAAACATCCAGACGTAAGAATGTCCCACCTTGGTTGAATAGACGACTAAAGAGTATGCTCAGACGAAAGACACGACTACACCGCCAAGCCGTTAGAACAGGTATCTGGTCCAACTTTCGCCAACATCAGAAAGAGTGTAAGAGGATATTTCGTCGAGCCGAGTGGTCTTACGTCAATGAGGTTATCCAAAAGGGTCTAGACAGCAACAACACAAAGCCTTTCTGGAGGTATGTCAAAAGTAAGAAGCAGGACATCGGAGTCTCACCATTACGAAGCAAAGGCCAGCTACTCAGTGATGAGATTCCAAAGCGGAAGCACTCATCAACCAGTTTAGCTCTATTTTCACCCATGATGGAGACCCTGATTTACCACCAGTACGCATCCGTATCGACGATGACATCCAGGACATCGAGATCAGCGAGGCAGGAGTACTGAAGCTGCTACTCAATATACAAACATCGAAAGCCCCTGGACCTGATGGACTCCCGAATATGGTATTAAAGGCGTGCGCACCCCAACTGACACCTGGAGTCTCTATGATATTCCAGAGGTCGCTGGACTCCCCTTAGACTCTCTGACTGGCTAAATGCGAACGTAGCTCCTGTGTTCAAGAAGGGAGATCGTCATGGACCATAGAACTACCGCCCTGTATCGTTGACCTCTGTTCTCAGCAAGATCCTCGAACACATAGTCTGTCATCATTTTCTAAACCACTTTGACCAGCACGCAATCCTGTCACCTCTCAACCATGGCTTCCGTGCTGGTTATTCATGTGAAACCCAGCTTGCTATTACCATACACGACTTTGTTTCTAACTTTGACAAAGGATCACAGACTGACATCGTCATATTGGACTTCTCCAAGGCATTCGATACGGTGCCCCATAGGAGGTTGCTGCATAGGCTGGACTCGTACGGCGTACGTGGTAATCTACATCGATGGATCAGGTCATTTCTCTGCCAACGGCACATGAAGGTATTAGTGGAAGGTGAATCCTCAAGAGAAGTCCATGTTGCCTCCGGAGTACCCCAGGGAACAGTCCTAGGCCCTCTATTATTTTTTTGCCACATCAACGACTTTCCTGATGCCGTCAAGTCACAAGTACGCCTATTCGCAGATGACTGCCTGCTATACACGATCATACGCACCCACCAGGAGCACATCACCTTCCAGCAAGACCTCAATAACCTTGCGTCTTGAGCCGAGCAATGGTGCATGCGATTTAACGCCAGCAGGTGTTTTATCCCAACCATCAAGCAGAAGTCATCTTATTACTACCAACTGAACAACATTATCCTCAAAGGAGTTCCGACTAGCCCCTACCTTGGCATCTCAATCTCGTCTGATCTCCGATGGAGAACCCATATCGACAACAACTGTTCAAAAGCTAGTTCCACTCTAGGCTTTATTAGGCGGAACCTCTACCACTGCCCAGCCACAACACGGAAATCGGCCTACATCTCGCTCGTCAGATCAACACTGGAATATGGAGCCATGATATGGGACCCATTCTTCCAGTCGGACATTGACAAGCTGGGAAGGATTCAAAGGAAGGCTGCCCGATTTATCTTGCGCAACTACAGAACAAGAACTCCTGGAAGCGTCACCAGCATGTTCCGGGACTCAAGTCATCAACAATCTGGATTGTCACTGGGGCATACACACGTAGGAAGACACAAATGAATATTGTCATCACTAACAAAACGGCGGCGGCCATTTTGGATCGTGGGTGAGTTGAAAGGTAGTGGTGTTTGGGGTTGGTAACCGGTTCTTACCCTGTTGTAACCATTACATGATGAAAAAATAGAGTCAATATAACTTTAAATGACTAAATGTGGGAAATTTAAAATTCAAAACGTTCCTAAACCATAGTAGATGAACACTTTTTGTTGCGTCTAATGATGTTCAGAAAACGCGACTACTTCCTTCGCGCATGCGCTCCTCCTCCTCTTAATTTATCATGAATTCTCATATTTTTCCACAAATCAGAATTCATCCATGGCTTATCTTTAGGCCTAGTAGTAACATCTTTTATTTGGTATACATCTACTGGCAAAATTATGGAAAACCTTGGTAAAATTAACACTGGCTGAATCAACTGAATTGCAATTTTCCAATCATATTCCCTAATAAGATTATTAAATAATTCAAAATTTGCTCTTTTGTATAACCATACTCTTCTTTTATAAACAGGTTTTATTTTGAAAGGGACAAGAATGTAAGCAACACAACCTTCGTGTTCAGTAAAAAAATATATATCAGTTTCTATAACTGAAGAGTCTATACAAGTAAGAGAATCTGATAATAAAATCAGATCCAGCAAACTATATCTAGTAGTACCTATCCTTGTTGGTTAGCAAATCTACATTCACATCTAACAAAATAGCATTTCTTGATAGGTCTATGGCGGTGTTGAGAGAAACTCGAAAAATGTCCCAAAATTGATTATTGACACGAACTAACGAATACACGATCGAATTATATACGTCTCTGGTGCTACTACTATCAGGGGCGTTTCTAGGAGATTTTAAAAAGAGGGGGCGTAGAATCAAATGTCTAAAATAATTGTGAATGCACTAATGTAACGGTTCCTGACTTTGAGCATGTATATTTTATAGTTAAAGCGTCAGGGTTTGACATTTTTTATGCCGAATTCTCTCCATTAATTGTCTTTGGTATATTAAAATGAGCGAATACGGCGGAGAAACGAAATTTTACGGATCACCAATCGGATAGGGGAATCAGTATAAAAAGAAATCAGAGTATGTGTTTAATTAATGAATATGATAAATTGCCATATTCAATACAATATTAGCAGATTACGATAGTATTTTTTTATTTTTATTTTTTTGAAAAGGCGGATGGGGGGGGTGGGGGGTGGGGGGGGGTACGCCCATGACGCCCTCACCTGGACCCGCCCCTGACTATATTGTCTATTCCGAAAAATACATCAACATACTGGTAGATATATTGTCGATGAATATAATACACATTTTTGAAAGTAGTTCCTTCGATACAACTTACTCTTACTTCGTAACTGGAGATTTTTTTTCATCTACTTGCATCCACTCGCGTGTTATTTCCGGTGACCTTAATACTAACAAATGGAAATCGTTCTAGGGAAGAAGGGAAGCAACTCTGACGAAAATAATAAAAAAGTACTTTCAAGACATAATGATCAGTAAATATAAGTAACAATTTACGATATTTCTACTTGATGATATTTGTTTGAAATTATCAATTTATTAAAAAAAGGAAGATATACAACTTTCCTATGGAGACGGTAGACATGAAATAACGTTATAACCCATTTCTACAATGTAAAAGCACATTTAAAATATGTGTCAAGTCCAACATATGGAAACCTAGGCAAACATAATAAAATAATTTGAAGTACTAAATTTGTACATTAATTGCATAATGAAATATTTTGAAATAACTGAGTTTAAATTCTATTGACAAGTCACTCTGGACTACAATATTGTATGTAAACAACAAAATTAAGTTACATATCAAGACCCAAGCTATAATTTTAAATACCTATTTATATACATCATCGTTAGTCATTACAAAAACATGGCAATATATGTGTGTGTCGTTATTAAATATACATAAACATTTGTATACAGAACTGCGATATGAGCAGGGACTTAGTGCTGGTTTTATAGTTATATATGAAATGCATGCGCACTTGGAGTTTATACAAAATAGACTTGGCCGTGCATTACACGCGAAGACAGCGGACACGTGGCTACAAGACCTCAGGTATAGTACCTTTACTGTTTTTACAACGTTAAACAAAATGCATTTCCTTTAAGTGTTTAGCTATACGATTTGTAATGGGATACTTATAGATAGATACAACTCAAATTAACAAGTAAGCGTTAATCTACAGCAATTTCACGTGTACGCTGACCTCATTTTAAAATACTCGACGTGCGCATGCATATATGTAATGTAAACACGGGTCTCACTCAACTCGGCTACTTAAAAAATTCACACCAACACAAATGTACTATTTGCCGCTATCTCGCCGAATGGACGTAGGGCGGTGGGCGTTTAATCAATATACAACGTTATAAATGTGTTTTATTTAATTTGCAATAGGCAACAATGCCTTTGTGCTTTACACACATTTAAACATGACAATGACATAATGGCAATAATAAATACATATTTACATGAATTTTATAGCAGCAAAATAACACACATTTACAAGGAACATAATTTTTATTCATTCACAATAATAAGCATGAACACAGGATGCAATAGACTTTAACAAAAAATTAATGCGAAGCGAAGGATACAAGGAATTAATTTGATTTACAAATTAAACAAAATTCCATGTCTAATTTCATTTGCTTTGTAAATAAACATAGCTAAATTTCTAATAATAAAATTGTTTTCTGAAGAAACAAGTTAAACAAATTTGTCCATATTTGGTCTACAGAAATAGTTTTTTTTTCCAAAAATTTGATCTAATTTCAGAGTATAACGGGCATTCCATAACAAAATGATATTCATCTTCAATTTTAGTACACGCTCGCAATATCGCATTTCTGCAGGTATTGGGTTAGGTCTATGCCATCTCCCTGTTTCTATATTTAATCTATGGTCAGATATTCGAAGCGCTGTTAAAGATTTTCTATTTTTTTTTAAACGTTTACTACATCAAGATGTTTCTTATAACCAAACTCATTTGATAAACGTATATAACATCTTGCTCTTGGCGAGTCAACAAGAGCACTCTATGCCAATCCTGTATAAAAATATCCCTCACTCTGGTCTGAAATAATTATAAAAATACTTTTTCATCTCCAACTCCTTGTTCAATCCATACATATCCGAAACCACGAGTACATAATATTTCTTTCACTAACTTTACCCAATTTATCACACGTGACGTTTCCGCTCGTGTATAAAGCTCACCATAGACTGACTGGACTAAAACGTTCTTCTGTTTCTAAACAATTTTTAACCAATATTTCATAATTTTAACGTATCTTTTAAATTTAAGGGGAAGACAACCTAGTTCTCCATAAACAAAATTGTTTTGCGTAGAAGATTTAACTCCAAGTAACCGCTTACAAAATTTCAAGTGCAGTTTTTCTATTGCCATCGCCGAATGAAAACCCCAAACTTCACATCCGTAACTCAATACAGGACATACTAGTTTATCAAACAAACCATACAAATGTTTTGGTGTTAAATTTATAAATTTTTGTAACTGTTTTTCTAATTGAAATAAAGATTTCGAGCCTTGGCCCGATAAAGTTAATTGGGCTTCAGAAAACGACCCACCTGGAGTAAAAGCAACCCCTAAAAATGAAAACTTCTTAACTATCTGCATCTCATCCTCAACCAAGTAAAACCTTAAATTTTCTGGTAATCTTCCTCCTTTCCTGAACACCATCACTTTAGAGTTTTCCACATTAAATTTCAATTTCCACCGTTTACAATAGTCGTTCAAAATATTCAATCCGTTTTGTAAACCGACACTGGAGCTAGCTATAAGAGTGATATCGTCAGCATACAATAGTATGAATACTTTTAAAAATCCAACTGTTACACCCTCATACCCATTCATAATTAACTCGTGCTCAAGATCATTTATATACATAGCAAACAAAAAAGGGGATAAACTTTCACCTTGTTTTACCCCGGTTATGCATTCATACTCTTCTGATATTTCATTTTTAATTTTAACTCTAGCTTTAACAGAATCATACATTGATTTCACAATATCAAGCATCTTACCTCTGATTTCTAATTTAATTAACTTCAACCACAGATTATCTCGTACTACATAATCGAAAGCTTTCGAAAAATCTAAAAAAGTACAGAATAACGTTTTTTTCCTATTAACAAAACATGAAATTAAACGATGTAAAATAATAAATTATCGACTGTACTATGACCAGCTCTAAAACCGGCCTGTGCATCTACATATATACCACTACATATACATATACATTTCAAAAACGTTTCAAAAACATGAGATTGACGACTAAAATGTACCCATGATAATGCGGGCTAAACAATGCTCTATGTATACGTCAAAAAATGTACATCTCAAAGTCTGACTGCGAAAACCCCCGATATAAACCCCCAGTCATCGAAATCAACCTGCACGCCCAGGAAAAAAAGGATCCGACATGTCCCACCAGTGAACAAAAAGCCTGTTATGGACTTTACGCAAATTTGCATTCCATATAAAACAAAAAATAATCGGTTATAAAAAACTGCACATAACAGCGCAACAACGCCAAATACCACAAAAAAATAAAGAAAAATGTTTGAGCCATTGGAAAAGTTTAAGCGAACTATCCGTCCAGCTGGGGCGACTAGAAATGACACACCAGTGTCATACACACTACAGGGGCGGATCCAGGATTTCCTAAAAAGGGGGGGG